>NC_138243.1:17120626-17199832 GCF_964197995.2 Scardinius erythrophthalmus
CGCATCACTTCCTGTGCTGTTGATATCTGTGAGGGATAATCAGCTCAGATGTTCAGTCTGAATGATTTAAACACCCAGTTGGCTGAAAGCGCTCACTGAATAGCTTGGATAAAGTGAAATCCCAGTGGTAAATGCTGACAATACAAGAAGCCAGTGTCATTTACATGTTACATACACCAAATATGTTCATATGTACATAAATTTGTGTATTTACAAATGCAGAACGTAACAGAATTAAGATACACAACTGTTGCAGTCATGGGAAGGTCAATCACTGAGACGGGAAATAATCGCCTTTTCGGGTAAGGGTTTAAGACGTGATTAACAAAATGTATATATATATATACTTTTTATATATACACAACTTACATGATTTCTAATAAGAATCTGTGCTTATTGATATGGTTTCTGTTATTTACAATCAACATTCCTGGTTTAGTACAGAAGTAGTTCTTCGTTTTGGAACATGAAAATCAGTAAAAGATTAAAGAAAAGTGCTTTTTGTTCCTTCGATTCTTCCTTTCTGGTTTGGCTGAGGATTTCGCTGATATGACTACGCAAACTGTGATGAACCGAAGTCGCAAGAGAGTTTGTGTCACCCCGTGGCAGTGCCTGAGGGGTTACTGCAGGTACCGGTAGACTTTGAAGCAGTGGTTACCAGAATCGGCCACCACAACATGGCCGTCGGAGGTTAAAGCGAGACCCTGCGGCCCATACAGTGGGTCAGCGGTTGTGTTGATGTAGGAGAGAAATGAGCCTGAGCTGTCAAACACCTGAGGAAAACAAACAAACTTGTATTGGAGAGATTGTCGTCTTAAAAAAGTGCTACTGAAATGACTTATTTCTTGGAGATTTTGTAAAGAGGAAGTGGATGTTTAGAGGAGTCAGTACCTGTATTCTGCTGTTGCCCCAGTCTGCTACGATGATGTTGCCGTTAACATCAACAGCGACCCCTGTGGGCGCATTAAACTGGCCGTTTCCCTCTCCATGGGACCCAAATTTAAACAAAAACTCCCCATCTGCACTGTAGACCTGAGGAAATACACATTTTAATCACCCATATTAAACACATAATACACAATTTTACAATAAATGATGTATTCTATGATTTCTCCCATCATTTAAGTAGCCTAATTAATTTTTTTTTTTTTTTTTTTAAATGGAACAGGTTACCTAATGGGGGCAGCCATTTTGAAATCACATGACAGATATTTTGTTTTACCTCTGTAAATCCCATTATTGGAAGCTTTGGTCACACTTAATAGTTAGTTAATAGTGAGAATTGGACCCTAAACTATGACTTTTGCCTCAATTAACTCCTAATTACTCCTTATTTATAGTTAGTAAGTAGTTGTTAAGTTTAGATATTGGATAGGGTTATGGGATGCAGAATATGGTCATGGCAAATAAGGCATTAATATGTGCTGTATAAGTACTAATAAACAGCAAATATCCTAGTAATATGCATGTTAATAAGCAACTACTTAATAGTGAGAATTGGATCGTTGAAACTTTCACTTGTGGAATAAATGAATCATTGCTGACTGCTAATATTGCATATTTACAATGACATCAACACCTGAAAACTATTGCATTTCTGTGAGATTGAGATTACATCTACACCACTAAACCATATTGTCAATGCACTTAAATGATTACTAAGTGCACCTTTAATATTTATTAACATTTAATTGTACAGTGGGGAAATATATTAATATCATATACTTTTTTTTAAGTGTAAAGACTGTGATTTAAGGCATATTTAATGAATACTACAATTAAATAAATTATTTGCCTAAAGAATATATGAGTCAAAAAATATTTAATTTAAAGGGGTGGTATAATGCCCCTTTTTACAATATGTAAAATAAGTCTCTGAGTGTGTATGTGAAGTTTTAGCTCAAAATACCCCCGAGATAATTTTTTACAGTATGTTAAAGTTGTCAGTTTTTGAGGGTGAGCAAAACGCGTCGTTTCGTGTATGTCCCTTTAAATGCAAATGAGCTGCTGCTCCCGGCACAGAGGGCGGAGCTTTAACATCTCGTGTGTTAGCAACTCCGATTACCTCACGCAGACAAGCACTAAAATGTCAGAAACTGTTCTGCCTTTTATGTTCAAACCGGAGTCGGACAATGATGGAGAGACTCAAGAAGAAGTGACAACATGTAGAATGCAACAGGACGTTTCTGCATTGCATCAACAAATTGCATTTGTTTTACGTACTGTATTGCATATAAAGACGAATGCGACAGCTTGAGCAGACTCACACTCTACCACAACAACTCTTCTCTTCTCAACATGGACTGTGTGTTTCCGGGGGCGGGGTTTATGTAAATTTTAGGGTTAGTGATGTCACTAACCCGGGAGGAATGTCGTGTAGTTCCTATTAGTGGTGCAACGAATCATCATTGATCCGTGATCCGTTCGGATCAATATCTTCGGTTCGGCACACACGTGATTCGCGGATTGATTTATATAAAAAAAAAAAGTTGTGCGCATGTTCAGTCCACACACAGCGTGGTCATGGCGAGCGGAGGAACCGAACGGAGGAGCTTGAACGCCCCGCGTCATTTAAAATTACCTGTATGGGAGCATTTTGGCTTCCCTGGAACACGCGTCTAATTCGCTTCAAACGCTCGCTTTATCATTATACGCGCGCGGCGCGTCCTATTCGTCTTGGACGCGCGAAAGGATTCAAACTGTTCAAGCATCGAACTAGACGCGAATTTGACGCTCTATTCGCGTTTCGTGTTAACGCAGCAAAATGAACAGGCTGCGATGTCAAGATTGCAATGCTTGCGTGTGTGTGTGAGAGAGAGAGCGAGAGAGAGAGAGGCACGGGCGCGATCGAACAGTGGAAACGTGGAACAGTCAAACTGTAAACTCTTGTCAAACTGTAACCTAACTGTCACTCAAACACACACACACACACACACACACACACACGCGGTGTTTAAAAGCAAAGATTATCTAATCTTTTGGACATTCATCATATTGCATTGGTTTTCATTTCTTGTCCTCAAACAGAGTAATCTGTTTATTTTGAAGTTACACATTCTACATTGATTAAAAAAGAAAATCAAATGTGTTTTTAATGGTAGCATTATTTTATACAGAAATAAATTATTTATAATTCAGATGAGAATAACGTTAAAGTTTAATTTTAATTTTAAATTCATTCAGGTACAATTACCAAACATATCTAAAGGTCTTTCAAAAGGGTGGCAGTCTTTCATTATCAACTGTTGTTGTGGACTATATACTAGAGAAGTATTTGTTCTCCATTTGAGTGAGATGTTTTTATGTGGCTAATTGAGCAAAGTGCTTCCATATATTTTATTATTAGTAGTATTAGTTCAAGATTAAAATAAAAATGTCGGATTGATTTCGGTATCGGCAAGTAGCCAAAGCTGCGGCATCGGTATCTTATCGGAAGTGAAAAAGTGGTATCGGGACATCGGTGGAAACCTTTTTACAGTCTATGGTGGAAATACATCAAGCATGGCCACTTTACGTCATCCCGTCGCGCACCCACTGTTGATTTTATATATTTTTATTTAATATTTTAAGTGTTAATAAACAAAAAGACAAAACTTATGTTTATTTGTCTTGTCTTGTCTTTTTTTTTTTTTTGCTGATCCGAAAAATGATCCGATCCGTGACTCTGATCCGAGAAACGATCCGAACCGTGAGTTTTTTGATCCGTTGCACCCCTAGTTCCTATCAGCCGTTTGTTGTAGTCCTTAAAAAGCAATTTCTTTAAAAGCAAATATCTTCCTTTGTTTTGAATTTTGAGCATTGTAACTTTGCAGATGTTGTTTATGCTCAAACAGCAACATTACACACTAACTAAAGTTAGAAAAGTGAAATCATAATCAACCACCCCTTTAATATTCATTATGGTGTATGGAGTGTAGATTGATGTGGGAAAAAAAGTAATTTAAAGTAGTTTAACATAAGGCATATATATATATATATATATATATATATATATATATATATATATATATATATATATATATATATATATATATATACATACATACATACATACATACATACATACATACATACATACATACATACATACAATACAAATAAATCTAGTAATACTGTGAACTATTATTACAATTTAAAAGAGCTGTTTTCTATTTTAATATATTTTATTAAATTATGAAATAATTTATTCCTGTTGTGGGTGATTCTGGTCTCTAGATCCCTTGGTTCGAGTTTATGGGATTTTTTTCCCCCCGGTTTATTGTCCACCAGGTGAAAATTGTAAGAACGACCGAGAGATACTCACCTTGACGGAGTGGTTATGAAAGTCTGTCACCACAATTTCATTCTTGTTGTTGACAGCAACAAAGTGCGGGCCTGCATGTGAGGAAACAGAGAGAAATGGGGGAGAAGAAAGATTCAGACGTGATAAACACACAGAAAGAGAGTGGAGAGGAGGGATGTCATGTGATCAAGATCTCATAGCTGATTAGATAGATCTCGTGATGTAATGTGTATAGAAGCCTGCATCCTTATCATTGAACAATTTGATTTTTGCCAACATTTGATTAGAAAGACAAAGCACAAAATCATTTGCTCTTGAATTCAGTTCTAGAATTAAACTTAATTTCAATAAGATAAATCACCACATTCTGGGATAAGAATTCACTCAATACTTACTGAACCCAGGGCCAGATTTACTAAACTTTTGCTCCAGTGCAAACTTTACACCACTTTTTTCTAAAAAGGAATGGGAAAAACACAAACAAGGGTAAGCGGAGACAAATAAATGACAGGGCAGAAGGGATTGAGACAAAAAAAGCGCAGAAACATTTCAAACGTTGCAAGGATGAAAATCATCCTTAAATGCTGGAACAAACATGGAGCAGACCAGAAGAACAATGCAAGACTGTCAAGAGATGCACATCCCAAACCAGTCCGCAAGCCACATGCACTTGCTTAAAAGGGTTAGGAAAAGGGACTGATGTATTTAAATAGTAAAATAAGCAGCAGCAAGAAAGTGTTGGACGAGCTTCAAAAAGCATGACTAATATGTGTGTAGCTATTAGTATCTTAGAAAGAATATAGGCTCATTCATGTATGCATGCATTGGCCTACATTATTTATCATACTGACAGATAATGCAACTGAAAATATAGCTTATGCTAAAGTGAAACAGGAACAGAACTGAGGCAGGGAAAATATACAGGTTTACATCCTTTTAGACACTGGAACTGAAGCCTGTGTAAATCTGGCCATTTCTGTATAAAAAACACCAGCCTTTTGCAGCGTTTGTCTTCCCAGAATGGTTCTTAGTTGTTGCTTTTGTTGTGAAACGTACTGGTTACTTTCGTAACCTCGGTTCCCTTAGAGATAAGGGAACGAGTACTGCGTTGCAAACGCTATGGGAAAACTCCTTTTCTCGAGAATATTGAAGCCTTTATTTTAAAACGCATTTGCTACAGCACAGGCGAGAGCATCAGACCCACGTGAGTGAGCTGATAGGCTGTGCTGTGGGCAACTGCACGAACCAATGGCGGATAGACAGAAGCGCGCGAGCCAATCAGGGCGCTTGGCGCTCTGTCACTGTCAAGCGCGCAAAACTACACGTGACCATAACATATAAATACAGATAGAATCCGCCATTTGACAGGTATAATCGACTGAAGCGACAAACCTGCCATAAGAAAAATAGCACGGCAAGGCAACGCAGTACTCGTTCCCTTATCTCTAAGGGAACCGAGGTTACGAAAGTAACCAGTACGTTCCCTTACGAGAACGTTCTCTCGTACTGCGTTGCAAACGCTATGGGAACGTTTCCATTTAAAACGCCGTGCTATTAATCTTTTGGCCACTCTGACTCACCAGAGTTCCGGGAAGTACAGAATAGCCAGGATAAAAAGAGACCGAACATCGGGCCCATCAATTATCCGTAATAAAGACTGGCCAAAGCCAGTCACTTAGTCCACAAGGTGATAACCGTGTGTTAAACATCGAACTAGTCTGGGTCAGCAGAGCCAGAGTCTAGACTGAAAAGACTGTAACTGCAAAGCAGGGACATTAAAGTTATAATTCATCGGATCTGGCCAGAGCCAGTCACTTAGCCCACAAAGTGAAAACCGTGTGTTCAATATCAACTAGACTGGGTCACAGAGCCAGTGTCTAGACAGAAGAACTGTAGCTACAAGCAAGGGCATTAAAGCTATAATTCAACAATGTGGACGGAGCGGATATCCGGCCGCCACACATATGCTATAGATGGGAATACCCAAGTGACCATGGTTCAAAACTAGTCTGGATCCACAGAGCCAGAGTCTAGACAGAAAGAACGCATGTCTGCAGAGCAGGGACATCCAGATTATAGAATCTCACAAATGTGGACGGAGCGGACCAGCCGGCCGCCGCACAAATGTCTTCAATGGGAATACCACTTGACCAAGCCCACGAAGAGGCAACACCTCTCGTGGAATGAGCTCTAACACCTATGGGACAAGAGAGGCCCAGTGAGGTGTAAGCCAGGGCAATGGCGTCAACTATCCATCTGGACAGTGTGGTTTTAGTGACCGGGAGGCCCTTGGATCGGCCCCCGAAACACACAAAGAGCTGTTCAGACTGTCTGAAAGAGGCCGAACGCTCCAGATAAATTCTCAAAGCTCTGACTGGGCAAAGCATGAGAGAATCGCTATCCTCCTCGGAGGAGGGGAGAGCTGACAGAGAAATAACCTGGGCTCTGAATGGAGTTGAGAGCACCTTAGGAACATATCCATGTCTTGGCCTAAGAATGACCTTGGAGTCATTAGGACCAAACTCCAGACAGGAAGCGCTGGTAGACAGCGCCTGTAAATCCCCTATTCTCTTTACTGACGCCAGTGCTAGAAGCAGGGCGGTTTTCAGAGAGAGAGACTTAGGATCAGCTGACTGAAGTGGTTCAAAGGGAGGTCCCTTAAGAGCCCGCAGGACCAAGGAGAGGTCCCAGGCCGGAACAGACGGTGGCCGAGGCGGGTTAAGCCTCCTGGCGCCCCTGAGGAAGCGAACTATAAGGTCGCTTTTTCCTAAGGAGGCCCCGGCTTCCAATACGTGAAAAGCAGCAATGGCTGCCACGTACACTTTGAGAGTGGAGGGGGAGCGACCCGCGTCCAACATCTCCTGTAGAAAAGACAGTACTCTTGGTACTTCACAAGTGTATGGGTCGAGGTCTCGAGCTAAACACCAGCTGGAAAACACTGACCATTTACTGAGATAGAGGCGTCTGGTAGACGGAGCTCTAGCTTCCTTTATAGTATTCAGGACGCCCTCTGGGAGGTTCTGGGGTACCCGTTGAGTGGCCATACATGTAGGGCCCATAAGTCGGGACGGGGATGCCAGATTGTCCTGTTGGCCTGAGTCAGGAGGTCGCGCCTCACTGGGATTGGCCACGGGTCTGCTACAGACAGCTGCATCAACTCTGGGAACCAAACCTGGGTCCGCCAGAGAGGAGCTACTAATAGCACTGCGCTCTTCGTGTTCCTGATCCGTTCGATGACCTGAGGGAGCATCGAGACCGGGGGGAACGCATAGAGAGGAAGGTTGGGCCAGTCGTGGGCCAACGCATCCCTGCTCTTTGAGAAAAAGATTGGGCATTGACAGTTGTCTTTTGAGGCGAAAAGATCTACTTCTGCCTTCCCGAAGACCTCCCAGAGTAGGAGAACTGTCTGAGGGTGGAGAGACCATTCCTCTGGGGGAACTCTGCCCCGAGAGAGCATGTCTGCTCCTGTATTCAACGTGCCTGGCACGTGAGCTGCCCTGAGCGAGCGCAGATTGGTGTGAGCCCATAGCAAGAGCTGTGAGGCTATGGCAAACAGGTTGCGGGACCTGAGGCCGCCCTGGCGATTTATGTAAGAGACCACCGACATGTTGTCCGTCCGTACCAACACGTGGTGTCCCGCCAGGTATGGGAGGAATGTTTTTAGGGCTAGAAAAACTGCTCTCATTTCGAGGCAGTTTATGTGTAGGCGTTTCTCCGAGCTCGACCAGAGGCCGGAGGCAGGCCTGCCCTCGTACAGAGCTCCCCAACCGGAGTTGGAGGCGTCTGTTGAAATCATCCTCCTCTCTGAAACTACCCCCATGCTTACGCCCTGCTGGTACCAGCTGGCGTTTTTCCAAGGGGCCAGGGCTTGAACACAGCGCTGGTCCACCTTGATAATCAAGTGGCCTGAATGCCAGGCGTGGGGTGGCACCAGAGGAGCCAGCCACAGCTGAAGAGGACGCATACGCAGTAGGCCTAGTTGGAGTACTGATGATGCAGAGGCCATCAGGCCAAGGATCCTCTGAAACGTTCTGAGGGGTACAAGAGAGCCCTCTATGAACGATGCCGTGAGCTGCTGAATCGTTAGAGCACGGGCCGGTGTGGGCCATGCTCTCATAAGTACAGAGTCGAGAACTGTTCCCAGGAACGTGATACGTTGGCTGGGCAACAGAACACTCTTTGCAACATTGACCCTGAGCCCTAGACATTCTAGATGGCTGAGGAGCCAGGCTTTGTGAGTATGTGACTCCGCCTCTGACTGGGTCAGTATGAGCCAGTCGTCGAGGTAGTTTAGGATGCGCATTCCCCGCTGTCTCAGGGGGGAGAGAGCTGCATCCATGCACTTCGTGAATGTACGAGGCGCTAGTGCCAGTCCAAATGGAAGAACTGTGTACTGGTATGTCTGCCCCTCGAAGGCGAATCTCAAGAATGGCCTGTGGTGGGGGTTCACTTGAATGTGAAAGTAAGCGTCTTTCAGATCTACTGAGAAAAACCAGTCGCCTGGGCGAATCTGCGCCAGGATATGTCTGGTCGTGAGCATTCTGAACGGCCGTGACATGAGAGCCTTGTTCAGATGTCTGAGATCTAAAATGGGTCTCAGGCCGCCGTCTTTCTTTGGAACAAGAAAGTATCGGCTGTAAAAACCTGACTCGCTCAGAGAAGGGGGGATCTTCTCGATGGCCCCTTTCGCCAGCAGACTTAACACTTCGGTGCGGAGGACATGACTCAATGTGCCCCTTACCGTGGTTTGTATAACCGCGCGAAAACGCGGTGGTCTGCGGGCGAACTGAAGCGAGTAACCATGCTTTATGATGTTCATCACCCATACTGAAACTCCGGGGATAGCTTGCCAAGCTAGAGCCCGCAGAGCTAGAGGCATTATCATATCTGGAACACCCAGAGTGGGGGGCTCGGACTGACATGTATGCATGTGAGAAATTATGCTCGATTTGTGCTTTGTGTGGGTCGCTGTTAAAACAGCGTTTGTTTGCAGGGGTGCGTGACATGTGACGGGCCCATGAACTGCATTTAGAACTGCTGCAGTCGAGCGATTTTTGGGGCTGGTCCGGCCGCAGCGGGACAGTGACCCCTCTTTGTGCCGGTTAGGACGGCTTCTTGGGCTCGTGATCGAGCGTCAGCTTCGTCCGCGGGCCCTGGCGCTTAGGGAACGGGAACCGTTTCGCTGGCTTCATGTGCTTACTGGTCTCAGCCGCTGGGCGGGGCTGGAGGACCTGGGACACCACTTTCTCAGGTCGCGGCGTGCTCTTGGGGCGCCGTTGGACTGAGCTGGAGCGCTTTGGTAGAAAGTGTCTCATGGCGCTGGAAGCCTTCTGAGCTTCAGTGAAGCGATCGGCGAAGCCGCTGACAGATGGGCCGAAGAGACCTGAGGCTGTGACGGGCGAGTCGAGGAAGGCAGATTTATCCGCGTCCCTGATCTCGGTTAAGTTTAGCCAGAGGTGGCGCTCCATTACCACTAGGCTGGCCATATTGCGGCCCAGGGCTTGAGCGGTGGTCTTCGTGGCCCTCAGTGCCAGATCCGTGGCACTCCTGAGGTCTTTAAATGTGTCTGGGTCCGGGCCTGACTCATCCATGGAACGGAGAAGTTTGGCCTGGAAGGCTTGAAGCGTCGCCATGGCGTGAAGTGCAGAGGCGGCTTGACCGGCGGCAGCGTATGCGCGGCTGGCAATGGCCGAAGTAGTTCTGCACGGCTTAGAAGGGTGCACCGTCTTAGACCTCCAACTACCTGCAGTGGGGGGGCATAAGTGTGCAGCGACCGCTTCCTCCAGTGGGGGGAGAGACACATATCCTTTCTCTTCAGCGCCGTCAACAGTGGAGAGCGTAGAAGAGGCAGATGAGCGCGTTCGCGCTGAAAAGGGCGCGCGCCAGCATTTTGTGAGCTCTTCGTGAACCTCAGGCATAAATGGAGCGGCGCGCTGACGAGGGGCCTGCTGGCGCCCCGGCAGGTACCATTCATCGAGGCGGCTTCTGGCGGGCTCAGCTGGAGAAAGCCAATCGAGTCCCAACTCGTCAACAGCGCGAGACATGACACGGAGAAGTTCGGCGTCAATGCTCGCTCGAGTATCAGAAAACTCTAGCTGAGAGGGGGGGGCGGGGTCCGCGGAGCCCGACCAATCCTCGCTCTCAGATGCCGCCATAGAAAGTGCGTCATCGACGTCATCCGGAGATGCGCCGAAAGAGACGAGTCCAGCCGCTTCAGACGAGGGGCGCTGCTCGCTCCGAGAGAACAGGACAGGCGAAGAAGGCGTGGGCGAGGCACGAGGAGAAAGGCCCGGCGTGCACTCGCTAAACTCACCGCGCTCAGGACGCCTCTGATCGCGCCGCTTCTTCCTACGGGGCTCGTGGGGCGCCGAAGACGGAAGGTGGGCGGAATCGGTCACCGTCGAAGACAGCCTTGAACGGAGAACGGAGACAGGCATCCCGTCGCAGAATTGGCAGCCGCCTTTCATGAGCGCTGCCTCGGCGTGCTCAGGGCCGAGGCAGGCCGCACACTGGGTGTGTCCGTCGGATGCATGCAGGGAGACCCCGCAGCTCTCACAGATGGAGAGAGGCATTATGCCGCGCTGTGAAAACAGCGGTTTGCTCTTTTAGATAAATATGCAATGAAAAGGATATAATTTTTCGTCGGATGCCACAGGGAAACGCTCAGCTGGCGAGATGCCGGGATGCGAAGCTGTTCCGCTGGACGGCTTTTCCACGACGAGGGCTTCTTACGACCGGAGAAAATCAGCGACGAGGTGAGTCGAGCTGAAGGAGATTAAATCTGTCAAATGGCGGATTCTATCTGTATTTATATGTTATGGTCACGTGTAGTTTCGCGTGCTTGACAGTGACAGAGCGCCAAGCGCCCTGATTGGCTCGCGCGCTTCTGTCTATCCGCCATTGGTTCGTGCAGTTGCCCACAGCACAGCCTATCAGCTCACTCACGTGGGTCTGATGCTCTCGCCTGTGCTGTAGCAAATGCGTTTTAAAATAAAGGCTTCAATATTCTCGAGAAAAGGAGTTTTCCCATAGCGTTTGCAACGCAGTACGAGAGAACGTTCTCGTAAGGGAACACCATTTAGCTCTTGTTTATTTAAAGTTTGTTCATGAATTGCAACAGTTTTGGTCACACGAGTTCCTGAGCTGGACAAATGAGGTATTAGGAAGAGATGTTAGAGGACAAGCAGTCACAGCACACAACAGTTCTGCAACTCTTTAGTGCTTAGGTTAACCACCACAAACCACATTACATTATTCAACGTTGGGTTTATTAGCATTATGATACAGTGTTCAATCGCTGTACCTGCGAACTGTCTGTCTGAAGTGCCTCTGGCTCCAAACTTGGTCACTAGTTTGCCATTAGACTGAAAGATGAACACACAGCAAGCTTTATTATCCACTGCGATGATATGACCGTTCCTGTCCACAGCCACTCCTTTGGGTCCCATCAGACGGCCAGCACCGATCTTATTCTGCATGGGGCACAGACATAAAGAGAGGGTCGTTTAGAGGACCTTATTAAACGGATTATGTAATTCTGAGTAGCCGAATCCTTGTCTCTTCCAATGAACAATCAAAGTCCCAGTGAAACAGAAGTTGCAACCGACTTTACTTCAGAGTTGTGACTCATTTCCAAGTGAAACGGAATATTTAATAGAGGGCGGGGTTTATCATGCTGACAGTTGGAGGGGAGTGGTTAAGGATATTCAACCCAAGCTATCAAACTGACGTCATCAGAGAAGCAACACCATTCCAGAGCGAAAGCAAAATTTCAATTTATTTTGATTAAAGATTACCACGTCAGACTAATTTTTTTCTATGTATTAACTTCCACTGATTCATTTTTCACCACAAGACTAGTAATGTGCACTAACAAAGCAAATATCTGCATCCTGCTGACTTAAAAAACAAACAAAACAACTTTTTGTGTTTTCACTATTTCTAATATTCCTCCTTGTTCTAGCTTACTCTTGTATTCCTCATTTTGTAAGTTGATTTGGATAAAAGTGACTGCTAAATTAATACATGTAAATGTAAATTAGTCAACCATGGCATTGAGTAAGAAACAATATTTACAGAGTGAGCAAGAAACAAATTATGGCTTCAAGTATACATTTTAATTATTGTAATTTAATTTATGTCAATATTTAAGGACGTGTACTGCTTGAGTTGTGCAGCTTAAATCTTTTTTGGGAACTGTGATTAAAAAATATATAATAAAATCACTGCTTTGATGAACAGAAAGTTAAAAAGAACAGTATTTATTTTAAATAGAAATTTGTGTAACAGTATAGTCTTTCCTGTCACACACATTCAATGTTTTATGGGGACATTCCATACACATAATGATTTTTATACTGTACAAACTGTATATTCTATCCCCTAACCCTGAACCTACCCATCACAGAAAACTGTCAGCATTTTTACACTTCCTAAAAACATAATTTAGTACTTAGTATGATTTATAAGCCATTTTCCTCATGGGGACCAAAAAAATTTCCCCACAAGATCAAGGATTTCAGATATTGCCATCATCGTGGGAGACATTTTGTCCCCAGAACGTAGGGTATACTGGAACCACACACACGTATGTATGCATGCATGTATATACATATATATATATATATATATAAACTGTAAATTATGATGTAAACATCACCTTGAATTTCCCATCAGGGGAGAAGATGCTGATCCATCTGTTATCATAATCAGCTACTATAATGTCTCCATTCGTGTCGACTGCCACTCCTGTCGGCCTCTGCAGTTGTCCTGGAGAACGACCTCTGACCCCAAACCGTGCTTTGAACTGGCCATCATTAGTAAAAACCTTCATAAAAACAAGCAAATGATACAATTTTGCACTGAATGCAATGAAAATATGTCTATATCTCTGTATTGATCCCAAGTAAGATTACTGTGACACATTGATTCATTAATTTAATATCCACTAAACTGATTTAGAAATAAAGCCTATGATTTTTATAATATTGCTATACATCAACTAACCTGTATACACTGGTTGTTGCTGTCCGCTACAATGACCCTCCCATTAGTGGAAGCAGAGATGCCCTGTAGATTAGTGAACTCTCCCTTCTCCCTCCCCCGAGAGCCTGATGGGTCAGACAAAGGAATTCACAAAATCAAAATAATATTTAACAACAATTTAATATGTCTAACTTACTAAACTAAAAAAAAATATCCAGTGTTTCTTACCCACTCTGTAAATCAGCTCATCCTCTATGGGGTTTTCCTTCTTTTTGGTGGTGCTGTACATGCTGGAGGGTCTCCGTACGGCTTTCTGCCTGATGTGTCCTCCTGTCCCGCTAGGAGATTTAACCCTCCTCTTCACATCATCCGGAGACTGGGGCACATCTGACGGCTTTATCGCCCGCAGTCTGAACGGGCTGCCCCGCACGGGCTGTCCATAAAGCATCAAAGAGAACGAGTACTCCCCTTCGCTCTTAATCGTGTACCCTACCTCATACGTTCCGTTTTTATTGTCCACGACCTCCACCTCGACCGCCCGCACTCCGTCCTGCCCTGTTATCTCCCCTCGGAGGACAGCGTTACCGGTCCTCACAAGCTCGCTGTCCTTATCCTTAGTGGTAACAGTTGCAGTCACGTGCTGTCCGACCAGAGCATGTCTGAGCCCTTCTCCCGTTGCCACACTGGTGTGTCCCACAGCACCCGTCGTCAGCAGGACGCCCAGGTTCTGGATGGAGCGTCGCAAGCCCTCAGTCTCTATCTGGCAGTCCAAGTGGGCGTTCTCGTGCGGCCGTTCAGGGAAGTCGTGGCAGGCGAGGGCGCTCACCCGCTCACTCATCTGCTTTTGGACCAGCAGGACTTCGGTGGCGCTGCCGTGGTTCAGGGCCTGCTCAGTGAAACTGCAGCTGTTCTGGATGTGCTCTTTTCCCTGCAGAAGACAGGATAACTGTGCCTGAAGCACCTACAGAGAACACAGCAGAGAGGAGCGTTAGAGAGATAGGAGTACAACCTGTTTAACAAATCAGGACATTTCTGACCTTCTGCTTAGTGCTACAAATGTTCTCCAGGTCGGTGATGAGCGCAGCCTGGCGTTGGTGCAATGCCTTCTCGAGCTCCTCAAATGTCATGTTGATCTCATTGACCGCTTCGTTCTTCCTCTCGATCAGCTGTTTAGAGATTTCATTCACCAGCTCAATGGCCGCTGTTAGCTGGGGCAGCCTGACCGAATAAAAAAGAACAGATTTTATCAGAGAAATGATGGAAAAGAGCCAAGTAATTTGGAAAACAGGCTGCAATATTATTCACAATCATCACTAAAAACAGCTTATAAAAGCATAACTTTGTTTCATATGTAGTCACTAGTAAAATGATTATATATTATTTTATATTCACATTTTTTTAATATCATGATATCAATATCATATTTTAATAATAGCTAAAATAATTTTAATAACAAAGACATGATAATGTTTTAAAAAATGATCATGTATTTGTTATTTAAATTATCTTAATAAAAGTAATAATGAATATATATTACATACATATACACACACATATATATATATATTTATTATAATTTTTTTCATAATTGTAATAACAGTAATAATAATAAAACATTTCAAGACAAAATAATAATTCTATAATATATATATATATATATATATATATAATAACAAATTTAAAACTAACATAATTTATTCATCATTACTATTATTATTATTATTATGTCATTTTTTTGAATATAACATTTTTAGAATAATATTTTTCGAATAATAATGAAAATTTATTTGAGGAAATATGTATGTAGTGTGCTCTGTTGTTATTATTGAAGTGATGAATTGTATGTAACAGCTGACTATTACGAACGGTGCATATGTACCTGTTGCGTATAGCATCCAGCTGGTTCTTTAGCACTGCTTTGTGCTGTTCTAGAACATCCCGCAGTGGAACGGTCACATGCTCGCGGTGTTCCCCCTCCGTGCAGTCCAGGCACATGGCCGTCTCACACGACTCGCAGTAAAACTCCATCACCTGCAGGGGCACCAGTGAGCAACCCTTTCATTCAGCATACTAATGGATTATCAAAGGGAGCTAATGTATGCTAACAGGCCTGAACAGCGTAAACACACATGTATTATGACTTTGAAGACACATAAAGGAAAGAAGCTGGTAGTGACACAGCAGCCTCTGCCAATGAAAAATTGGCTTAAATGTAGAGAAATCAGGGGTGGTAAAGGAATTCCCAATCCCTTGTAGCCGCGATTTTCCCTACAACCTCGTTTTTGATGGTTTCTCCTTCATGTTCCCACCAAGTATTGCCAAATGTGGTTTCATCATCAGATGGTAAGAGGCTTACCTTGCCCTCGTGATTGGGACAGGAGAGCGGTTTCCCAGCGGCTGCTGCGCTGACAGACTCCAGCACGCTACAGGCCTCCGGCCGAGAACATTCTGGGTCTCTCTGCAGCACCTCCATGAGGTTTGTGATGAAGAAGTTGTTCTGTAGTGCCGCCACACCTTTCTCAGGCAAGATGGAGGTCTGTCTGCACACCGGGCAGGACAGTGTCAAAGACTGAGAGGGAATGTAGTTCTGTAGGCACCTGTGAGATAGAGAGAAGGACAGACATGATTAACAACCTCAAACTAAATCAATCAGCCACAATTATCAGTCGCTATTTTTTACTCTCATCTTGTTCCGAACCCTTTATTTCTTCTGTGGAACACAAAAGGAAATATTTTGAAGAAGGTCCACATTGCTGTTTTCCTAACAATGTAAGTGGATGGGGAACAAGGACTGTTGAGCTCCAAAAAGGACAAATACTAAAATCCCCCATCATAAAAGTAATCCATACGACTCATGCACTATATTCTAGAGTCATACGATAGCTTGTCACCATTCACATTCTTTTTATATGGAAAGGAGTAACATAAATTTTGCTATAAATAACTCCCTTTGTGTTCTACTGAAGAAAGTAAGACATACAGGTTTTACAAAGATCAGAGGGTGATTAAATGATGACAGAATTTCAGTTTTTATGTGAACTATCCCTTTAAATGGGTATATGATGTATTTTAACATCATATATTACACGTCACCTTCAAAGTAAACGTATCTTTGAAAAACAGATATTAACAACAACCATTAACATACACTACATTTCAAAAGGATTTAATTTTTTTAAAGAAATTAATACTTTTATTTATCAATGAAGCTTTAAACTGTCAGTAAAGACATTTATACGTTTACATATTTATATTCCAAGAAATATGCTTTTTAATCAAAGATTCCTGAACATATTACACATCCTATTTTAACATCCTAAAATATTAAGAAGCACAATTGTTTTAACAACGATATAAAAAGAAGAAATGTTTCTTGAGCAGCAAATCAGCATATTAGAATGATTTCTGAAGGATCATGTGACACTGAAGACTGGAGTAATGATGCTGAAAATTCAGCTTAGCATCACAGGAATAAATTACATTTCAAAATATATTCAAATACAGAACAGTTATTTTAAAATGTAATAATAGTCCATAATGTTACTGTTTTACTGTAAATGTGATCAAATAAATGCAGCCTCTGTAAGCACAAGATACTTTTTTTCCAAAACGTTAATTAAAAAAAAACAATTCAAAACAAAAATCTGACCAAACCCAAACATTTGAATGCAGTGTATCTCACATTTCATAAATGATGTACTCCTGCGGGACAGTGTGAGAGCGAGAGGGCTAGGAGGGGAAGTGTTGCTGAAATTTCAGTCACAACACGAACAATCACAGTGGAAACACTCCACTGACATTCAACCCCACAGATACAAAGACATGAGAGTCTCACTGCACACATCTCATGCCATCTATGCAGAAGAAAATATTTGTGGTAGAGACAGAGCACCCATGCCAAGCTTTGTCAGCAGGAAGTACACAGTTCATGCAATCCTAAGGTTTACAACTGATCTATGCTTCACTATGGGGGGTGTTGCTGTGGTGTGCAAGTGATGTAATCATCACAGCAAGCCTATCTCATGCCAGAGCTGTGGTGCTCATGTGGGAAATATGAGTTCAAGTGTGGCTCGCGTCATTACCAGATCTCCTCCCCATCGTATTTCTGGTTAGGAAGTAACCAGGTGAGTGTGGAGACAGGGAGGTGGAGGGATTCTGAAAACTGTTGAGGAACATAGGTGGGTCGACCATGTACATATAGAGCTGGTAAGTCCCGCCCATCCTTAAACCCCAAGTGTACCTCTAGGTTGAAAAATCATCAATGCAAGTGAATGGGAGAAAATAATTAGTTTCTGGTCCCGTTTGAATTGTGCCATGAATGTGAACATATGTTGTCTGTGAATTTTTTATATAATTTTTCATGTTACGAGTTTGACAGTGTATGGTATGATTCTTCGTCTAGCAGTTGTGGAAAAGACATAACGAGAAAGACTACATGTCGCCTATGTGACGTCACCCCATAAAGTTGACTTATCCGTGGTTTTCGCCAACCTCAGCGATTTTGTCCTCTCCCTGAAAGAAGGCGGTGAAGTGCACCAAAGACACAGCCATGTTTAGCAGGATCCGTGAGCTAGTGTCCGTGTGCGAGTGGTGTTGACGTTTCAAACGCGTCGAAAGCAGCGAAGAGTTGTAGTCCACAAAGTGCTCTCACACAAAGTCTAACTGTATCAAACTTCTACCCGCTAAATTGTAGCATTCTTTACACAAAAAATTATATAAAAAAAATTCACAGACAACATATGTTCACATTCATGGCACAATTCAAACGGGACCAGAAAATAATTATTTTCTCCCATTCACTTGCATTGACGATTTTTCAACCTAGAGGTCCAGTGGGGTTAGCGGAAGGGGTGGGACTTACCAGCTCTATATGCCTCCACTTATGCTGATTGGGTAGACATGTTGATTACCAATTGCTGGTTTGAATGACGTGATGATTGGATAGATCATTTGAACGTGTTCCTCCCGAACTTTGTTAATAAAACATAATTTAGCAACAGATACAGACCTTTCGCAGAAGGTGTGCAGGCAGGGCAGGACTTTAGGGTTGTGGTAGTGATCCAGACAGATACTACACACCAGGAACTGCTTGTCTATCTGGCGCACGACTGGGCTTGTGCGGCCGGTCTCAAACTTCGCCATGGTGACAGACATCCACAGAGAGGGCCGAGGGCCAGGACACACCTAAACCTGAAATGAAGAAGATGCTGAGTTACAGCACGTCACTTCTCAGACATTACATGGCTAGAAAACAAACGATGACCAACACTAAAAGTAACACACTGATCTGACAAAACCTGACAAAGTGTCTGTTGCCATTGGTCAGCGACCTATGTGTCTGTCGGTACAGTGTGAATTGTGTGAACAGTGTGAACAGCCTTTAAAGGGATAGCTCACCCAAAATTGAAAATTCTGTCATATTTCACTTACAATCATGTCGTTCCAAACCCATAAGATTAGATAATCTTCGAAACACAAATGCAGATATTTTTATTGACTTTTTAAACTTGAGAGGTTTCTGTCCGTCCATTGAAAGCCCAGAAAAGAAGGTCCAAAAAGGTCTTAAAGGCATCATGAAGCGAATCCATGTGAATAGTGCAGTTAGTCCAAGTCTTGTAAGAGATACAACAATTTGTTCATCATTTAAAGTGATCATATCTCTCCACAAGTTTTGGATTAAACCACTCAATTCATATGGATTTGTTTTATGACGTCTTTATGACATTTTTGTATCTTTTAAAATTTGGTTACCTGGACTTTCAATGGAGAAACAGAAACCTCTCAGTAAAAATAATAAACTTTTGTTTCGAGATTAACCAAAGTCTTATGGGTTTGGAATGACATGAGCGTGAGTGAATGATGACAGAATTTTCATTTTTGGGGTGAACTATCTCTTTAAAGAGATATTGAGATGGCAAGAGAAGACAAACTCCTATATGAACAGGAGAACCTTGAGAGTGAGACAAGAGGTGTGCTGCTACCAACACATTATTCTGCTGAGCAAAGAAGAAGAGAAGAGCACGGAAAATTGGATTACAGAGTTGTGGAGGAAAATAAATGTCAACAATTTTCATGCCACTTTTCCACATGTGCCGCAACAACAGCGGGCAGACAGATAAGCAATGATACAAGGACATGAGCAACTGCTGAGGCCATTACATGCTCCTGCAATATGGGTACACACTGTGCCACTTTTTGCTTTAGTTGTCCTCTAGGCAAAGAGATATGAGACCGAGGAAAAACTAATATTTCAGGTCTAATTCTATTTAAGGATGTAAAAGAAAACAACTAACATAGGGCCATAGAAATATGACTGTCTTTAAAAGACGTGTCATGTTAAGGAGTAAGTATAATGATTTACATTTTAAACAGAAAATTTAATAATGCTCAATTCCATGTTTACGTCTTATTTTGTTGCATATTAATCACATACTGTATAGTGAAAAATTGTGAATATAGTGAAAACTTAACAGTATTTCCTGCATTCAGAAGCAACAGCAACCATTTAAAAAAATTGGTTCAATTAATAATTAATGGATATTTAAATTATATGACCAAAATTATATACAATTTGATCAATTAAAGAGTCCCCAAAATGAAAATTCTGTCTTTTACTATCCCTCATGCTGTTCCAAACCCGTAAGACTTTGGTTCATCTTCGAAACACAAATGAAGATATTTTAATTAAATCAGAGCTTTCTGTCCCTCCATTGACAGCTATGCAACTACCACTTTGACTAAATTAAATCTGTTCATCATATACTAAAGCAATTCAGTCTCTTCAAAACATTGGGACTAAAACACTCGATTCATATGGATTCGTTTTACAATCTCTTTATTAACTTGCATAAACTGTCAATGGAAGGACAGAAATCTCTCAGATTTCATCAGAAAGATCTTCATTTGTGTTTTCAATATGACGAAAGTCTTACGGGTTTGGAACGACATGAGGGTGGTGAGTAATTAATTAATAATTTTTTTTATTTTTGGGTGAACTAACCCTTTAGGGGGCGACGCATCTTAACACACTCTCCCATACAAATCAGATTCAATATTCATACCTCAAATCAAAACATAAAATAAGGCCTTAATTCAGGAAAGTCTCTCTGTCTGATGAGTTTGCAGGCCAGTGTTTCATTATCGCACTTTCAGTCTCTCACTTCTGCTCTCTGTCATGTTTTGACAGTGAGCGTTTTGCTCTCAGTTTACTTCAATGCCTCTGGTCCCAGAGTTGCTCTGACACTTCTGCAGGACTGATATGTGCACTGCTCTCATGGACGTATGAGTGATGGTAACATGAGAGCGTTAAACATCGCTGATATTAGTTCCCTTCTCCCGCCTTCTAAAACCCTCCTCCCCCAAACCCCCCTCATCCTTTCTGATTTGATGTGTTGATGTATGCGGGCTATATTTAGACGCAGGTCTCACTGGGGTAAGCTTAATAAGGGGTCACGTCCAGCAGCGGGGGGCTGACATTCTTGTGCACAACACAGAAAGAGGAGCCAGAGTAGGTATCTGGGCTGACAGTTGATCAGATACACACTGACACATAGAATTCATTATCATGGGAATAAAAATGCAATTTACAAATAAGATTTACTGGTCTGAAATGCACAGAAAAATAAGAAATATAGGCTACACATCTGAAAATAAGTGCACAACATTTTCTGCCGTCACTACATGGTCTATGACATATAACAATGTATATATGATGTAAAAAATCTTTTGAAAAACTGATCTGCAAACATGTGAGAGTACACATCACATTAGTACATAATTATTTTATATATATTATATATATATATATATATATATATATATATATATATATATATATATATATATATATATATATTCCATTTTTGAGAAGTCTGACCATAGTCAGTTAGTCATTAGTCAGCCATTAATTACTTATTGACCCTAACACAGTCACGAGGGTCTGCAGGGGTCCTCTATATGACAATTTCCTTTTTATGTTTTGTTTCTGCATTTTGATTGGACCTCATGATTTTGATTTGGCAGGCAAAAATTTTAAATATTAAAAATCAGTGAAGCAGTTTTATTATACACACATAGTAAACTAATAATAGCAAAACTACTTAAGGTTTTTTTTGTATTTTATTAATTAGAATATCAGGACAGTAGTATCATCCTAATATATATACAGTATATATATATATATATATATATATATATATATATATATATATATATATATATATATATATATATATATATATATATATATATATATATACAGTATATATATATATATATATATATATATATATATACAGTATATATATATATATATATATATATATATATATATATATATATATATATACACACACACACACAAACAGATAGATAGATAGATAGATAGATAGATAGATAGATAGATAGATAGATAGATAGATAGATAGTAAAAGGGTTATTTCAAGTAATCCAAGTATGGATAAACTTCACAATATTTTTTTTTTATAAAAAAATATTTATATTTATATTTAAAAGAAAAAGGCTATAGGCTGTATCAGGGATGGGCAACTTCGGTCCTGGAGGGCCACTGTCCTACAGAGTTTAGCTCCAACCCTGAAAAAAATCACCTGTCTGTAATTTTCTAGTAATCGTGAGGACCTTGATTAGCTTGTTCAGGTGTGTTTGATTAGGGTTGAAGCTAAACTCTGTAGGACAGTGGCACTCCAGGACCGAAGTTGCCCATCCCTGGGCTAAATAATAAGAGTGTTATGTCACTAACCCACATGCATGCCAACCAAAACAAAGTGTTTTGCTCTAAATGCTGACTGGCATAACTCCACCTGTTCCAATAAAACAAGATCTGTAAGATCTTATGGTTCAAGCCACTGGTCAGCAAACCTGACCTGACCCAGATACAGCCACAATCGAGAAACCAAACACTGTGTCATTGTTCAAAAAAAGAAGCCAACAACAATCCGCAATTGTGTCATGCCGCCACTTACAAAGTTATCCCACAATGCACTCCCACACGTCACTGTGTGCATGGCACATACACCTTTCAAACACAGCTGCTTCTGACATCCACAAACATTCCATGGGATGCTGAACCCATGACTTAGACATCCAAAACTATAGTTATATAGTTAAAATAGTTACCCCTAACTGCTCTCCCACATGAGGGTCTCTTCAACCCTTAGTAAAATCAGAATAGGCAGTGAAGGTGTGAACAACATGACACAGGGTGAAGCAAGATAACGTTCCAAAACCTCAGACCAACTCTGACCAGATGTGAAACAGGAGACAGAAACAAAAGCATTCTTCCCTTTCAAAGCCACAGCTCTTCACTGCTCCAGTGAACACGCACAACACAATGACAACCGTTCACGTGCACACAGCAACATTCAAACGCACTAGGGTTAAAGAGGAAGCACACTTACACGGAAAAAAAGCAGAGTTGATGCTTCTCAGGCAGGTTCCATTGTTGTTTTGTGAGATTTCAGCAGGGCTTGGTGGCTGAATAGCACAACAGATCCCCTTCCCTTTCTCTAGCCCCCCTCCCTAAATGAATGCATGCACTGCTCGTCGTCCCTACGCCTACTAGTGTACAGCACTCTCACT
Organism: Scardinius erythrophthalmus; assembly: GCF_964197995.2. Classification (NCBI taxonomy): domain Eukaryota; kingdom Metazoa; phylum Chordata; class Actinopteri; order Cypriniformes; family Leuciscidae; genus Scardinius; species Scardinius erythrophthalmus. Next base: position 17,143,491 of record NC_138243.1, read on the forward strand.
GCCCGTGCCCGTGCAACAGCTGTGATGTCACGAAGGGGCGGCTGGCTAAAGCCAAACCACGTCTCCCGGGCTACACCATTGGCTGAGGATGAATGCACAGCGTTTGCTCCTCCCACAAGCTCTGCTGTGATTGGCCGTTCAATGTTATCTTCCCAAAGGCATGGATTGCATCACAGAGAAACAATTCCTGAGTCCTGACAGATTGGGTGGGTTGGGAAAGGGAGAGGATTTAAGTTGAATGCCAGCTTTTTAGTGCATTGACTTTAGTCTGTGTGTGTGTCTGAATGCTTATGATGATCAATAAACAATAATAATCATATAAAAAGATTGTAGTGTGCCACAAAACTGTTCAGTTCACTTTGCACCTGCTTCTAAAGGAAAAGCTTTAATATGGAAAAAGCTGCTTTTAAAATGCACTTTAAAGTGAGTATAAGGAAATAATTGAAGTGTTTCAGATGGGATGATTAATTTCTGTGTGTTATCTTTATGTTTCAACTATTTTAACTTGACAAAGACCATCAAAATGAATGTTAATCTTGATTTAACTCCCTGCTTTTGCTTGCTTGTGAACCGACTGACATAAAAAGTCTTAAAACAATCACTCGGTATGATGGTTATATAAGAGATGATGTCATTAAAGCTGGGTGGAGCGACTCCGGATTGTAGGATTATGAATTCCAATACCTCTGTTTTCATGAAATATAATAAAACAGTAATAAATAAACAATATAAAAATGATAACAAATTTAATAAGCAATATTTGAATTTATGCATCAAATTCTATAATCTGACCTAATACATATAGTTTTGCATGTTTGTGTATATAATTGTTTATTTGTTTAAAATATTGTGAGTGGATGGAATGTTAATCTGTCAGTGGAGCGGGTGGATTAGATGGAAAACATCAACTGTCATTAATCTGGAGGGATTGACCGTCTGATTTCTCCCACAGCGGCTGGTTTTCAGATAACACCCACACCTCTAACTGACACCACTGCTCCAAACTTGCACCAACACAACAGGAACAAATGGAGCTGGACAGTTTTTGTGGGAGAATATGCCTACATGCTGAAACGTGTGTAAAAGAAAATTAAAGAGAGAGAAATCACTCTATTCATGATCTTTGTGACAGAGTAGCTTTGTGGTTAATGATCTGGGCCGACATTATAAATATTGTCCGCTTGCTCCCAGAGGCACCCAGAATTTACCGGCCCTGAAAAGCAGGGAACTTTGTTCAGGCAGATCTTGAGAGGCAGCCAACTGAAATCTTGAACATATATCCACTGCAATTTCCTGTTCTTCAAAGCGCTAATATCATGTGTCAGGGATTTTTGCACTGGCATATCTCCTCCAAGCTTGTAGATCCGTAGCTTACTCAAACGGCGAGAACTATGGGACAGCGCTGTGGGAAACTCCATCGCAAACCAGGATTGGCTCCATTCTGCATTGCAAATGGCTCAAACAGAAAAAGTTTCAGTATTTTAACTGGAGATCATTTTATATATTATATGTTCATCTGTGTAATAACCAAACATATGGCGCTCATACAGCAAAGACAGTGAAGCGTAATTAAAGTTTCCTGGTAACTGCACTCATTAATCTTTACATAAAGTGCAATAAGATGCCACGTCTAGTCCACTCGGCTCAGATGGAGCCTTCGGGCACCGTCCTCTTACTGTGTCCAGTTATGTAATTCAGCATCTCGCTGCAATTGCAGAGAGGAAGAGTACTCATGCCGCAGGAAACATGACTCAACAGAATGCTGTCAGGATACCGCAGGCAGAAGAGAGAGAGCGGGATTCAACGGAGAGAAAGAAACGATCTTGCTCTACCTATGTCACGGTCTTGTGGTCATTACTCAGATTTGGGAGTATAGAGCTATGGGAGAATACATAACTTGTGTAAAAGAGAAGTTAAAGACAGATAAACTGTGTGTGATGAAAAAGCCTTTGTATATTTGTGATCTTCATAACAGAGTAGCTTTGAGTTTAGAGCTCCACTATGTTTATTCTTACATTCATGAGCTATAGAGGATTTATTTTTATTTTTATATCAGCGGTTCCTCTTTTATAGCTCAGGGCAGGCTATAAACTATAGACATTATTAAAGCTCAAAGTTATGTTGACACATCTTAGCCCAGTTATGCTCAGTTATTTAAAGACCCCTGTGGTGAAAATCAAGTTTTTAATGTTGTCTTTAAGACAAACCATGTGCAAATTCATAAGTCAACACCATTGCTGAGTATTGTCTCCTTAAAACTGTAGAAAAAAAAAAGACAGTCTAAAAAAACGCTGGTGTTTCTTACGTCACAAACTACCTTGTAACCAATCACGTCACGAGGGGGGCGGGCTTTAACATATCGTCTCAAGAGGAGCCAGGTTATCCCGGTATATTTTTTTCTGTTAGTATGAAAAATCGGTTCATTTAGCAATATAGGGGGTGAATTATGTATATGATGTAGTATATTACGATGTTACTGACATTCTAAGTTGTTCAAAGCGTTTCTAAGGATGCTGACATGGACAGGAACATGGTTTGTGTAACATTAGCAACACGTTATTAGCTGTTTGATAACATTGTCAAGCAAAAGGCTAATCATATTAATTACCGTTATGTGTCCGACGTTGTAAAGAGCGATACCATTGTGCAGCGTTTACAGTAAAACTGACTGAGTGGATCTCTGAGCTGGTGTGAGTGAGTGGAGGCGGGGCTAATTAGCATATCCATGGATTATTTATACTAAATGAAGTAAGGGTGTAAAGTTACATTCAAGCTATTTTAAGGCATGAAGACATTTTTTTCACAGGAAAAAAAAAACGTTCATATGTCATTTTGGTGATCAAAGTTTTAAGGGATACAGTTATTGACTACAGGGGGACTTTAAGTATAAAATTTGTCTCAGATGTTTCTCCTAAAATAACCTTAGAGAAATACAAATAGAAAAAAAAAGAATAAAATGTATGTGTATAATGTGTACACCAAATTAGACCATTAGACCAAATATGTATGTGGATATTTACATTTGAAAGCTTTTTCTGTTTAGTCAATTTTTTATTAATGTGGAAAAATTATAACTAAAAACAGGAGAAAATGCAAAAAACTATTGTGTCTATGAAACATAATGTAATGTAAATGATGGTAAAACAATTGTATTGAATTGGAAGACAAAATAAAGTTCAAACTTTAGACTTTTGGGGTATATTCTTAAATCCTTAATGTAGAAAAACAATCAAGATATTAAAAGGCAAATGGGCCTGAGATTTTATAGATAATAAAATAAAACCTCCTGAAAATTTTTATTTTTTTAAACATGCTTAATCCAGAACTTCCCTTGCTAAATATAAAATGAGGCGTGACATTAAATTTCCTATTCAGTCATTAAATATCTGTCAACCACAGAAGATCAATGCAAACTTATGTGTTCTAAGTGTGTGAGAGGGACCATGAATAGCTGACATGTCCATATCTTACTCTCTCTCTTTCTCTCTGGACTGTGGAAATATTCCTGGAGGGAATGCCTGCATAGCTGGGTACATAAAACGGGCCAGAAATAATCTGATCCTTCAAATATCTACAGTTTATGTGTGTGTGTTTTCAGAGGAGATGCTTAAAAGAACACTTAATGCCTTAAGCATATAAAACTTCTGAGTTTAATACAGTACTTGCCATATGTAAAGTGGTGTGTTTTAACAAAGCTAATGCACATGTGCTTTTCGTAGATAGGTGTGAGTCACCCTGCGGATAGGCTTCTGGTGCTTCGGTGGAAAAACTCACTTATACAGTGTATTTGTCAATTTAGAAGTATAAATTATGCAGAAGTGTCCTCGTTCTGTGGTTCAGGACTAAACAAGTGTTTTTTTGAATAGTGAGTAGAGGAGCAGACTCCTGAGAGTTCAGACAGGTTACGGTTCTGGTGGGCTATGACGCACGCTTCACAAATAACCAGAGCAAACATGGAATAACAAAACACTGCCAAAGGCATTACGAGATACATTAGATTGTTACGCTGTGTTAACAGCATTAGATTTTTCTTTGGATTTTAAGTGTGTAATCTTTATTTTGTTAAAAGATTTTCACCTCTCTTAGCTTAATGTGCACAGACCACTTAAAGTAAGCCAAGACTTCCTGATAAGTGTGGCTGTGGCGCTTTCAAAATGCCCGGTTTCAACTTCAGGCTCAACCAATGGCATGAGTTTGGGGCGGGACTAGCTGTTGGGAAAGAATCTTTATTTCTGCAATTCCAATTGGTGCAACACATCCATGTGAAACAGATTATCAAAAAAGAAAAAATGTTGGGCAGGGACTTGGTTCTTTCCATTTCTTTTTGATTGGATGGAGGCAAATCTGAATGCGAGCTTGTAATCAATTTTAAGAAAGGGGCGGGATTTAAGTGTACTAAAGGATTGGAGAAGTCCGGTATACATCACCAGAGAGAAGTCTGTTGTTTTACTGGAAGATTGAGTGATGAACTTGATAAAAATATTACAAGGTCAAAACAGTTTAAACAAATAAAACATGCATGGACTAATCGTTCACAATAAAATCAACGCCTGCCCACTTTTCCAGTGGCCTTGGTTCCAGAAATATTTTTCCATTCATTTCTCCCATAGGGATTTCAAAAAAGTATTTTTTTGCCATGAACCAAGGAAATGATCTACCAGTTGAATCATAACATTAAAAACTTTGATTTGAAACAAAAAAGTATTTGAAAATCGGACAAAAATACAAGACTGTACTTAACGGCTTAGTGATAGAAAGAACTACAATCCCATGAAGCATTGCGAACAACATAATCAAATAAAAAATTATGGATACAAATGTAAAACTCATTTAAAAAATGTTGATTATTTATATACAAATGATATACTTTGTTTATTGGAAAATATGTGTATATATTCATATATTTAAGAATTTTGAGAGAGAGACTGACTCGATTACGTCATTTGCGGCGCTTCACGAGAGTGGACGGAGCTATAGAGATTTTTTGGAATGTTTTGCTTGTTTCGACTCTGATTGGTGGAATTTTCTGCACAGCATCATGGGTAATGTAGTTTTTCACCACAAATTCTGCTGTAAAACAATTATATATAATTTTTTTTTTTTTACTTCAACAGAATCAGATATTATCAATTAGCAACATTTTAGCTCACAGTAAGGTTGTCTTTAAAGATTTATAAATTATTGATAAAAATCAATTTCCCTATGGAGAAAATGAATGGAGTTTTTACTTTTGGAACCTGACTCAATGAATTTAGGAAATAGATAGGGTGATTTTTTAATAAGGTATTTAATAGACATTCCTGTTCTCACTGTGCACGATTCAGTAATTCAAATTCATCAAAATTAAAATCATGTGGGCTTCTTTAGTGTATTTAAAAGTATTAACCAATCACCAAAAAGCTATTCAAAGTATATTATTTAGCAAACTTGTATTCAGGTATGGATTCATTTTTGTATTTATGACCTGCGTATGACAATCCAGCCCATTTCCAATGGGTAATTATTTTCCTGTTGAATAACATGGAAAACCATCACATTATGCAATTCAAATCTGTTACAAATGTGGTTCTATATTGACAGCTGGGGGTTAGCATATAATATGAAACATTATCAAAGTTAGCATGTGATGTTAAACCAAGAAGGGTCAATTGACTCGCATTAGCAAAATAGTTGTGCTACCAAACAGGATCATTAAATCTGACTGTATTTCTTCAGCATTTATAGTTCACCACCAGTATACTCACACTGCATGGGAGCATTTTTTCAAGTTCTCCTGACCCTTCATTAATTCCTCCTTTCCTTCATTTATCTCTCTAGCTCTCTCGTTCTCAGAAACGCCTTCATAATCAAGGAACAATAGTCAATAGTGTCTGTAACCAAGCCAAGAAAGACTAATTCTCCCTCAGACCCATTACGCTGACAGAAATAACACAACATTCCAATCTCTGAATAGTTCAGATTCAAAATAAACCCCCTACAACCCAGCGGAGAAGTAAGATGATGCTTAAAATGATTGTTTTATTGAGGATGTGCATGTTGTCATGCTTGTTTTATCACATTTACAGCACGCTTGATCACATCAAACACACACAAACACATCCAAGTTTTCACTGACATTCACAGTCAGCTGTCTTCAAAAGGAAAGGATCCACGTCTCCTTCGGGTCTTTTTAAAATCAGTTCTTCAAACACTGAGTTCAACAAACCAGGTGCAGGTTCTGGCTAAAAGCCATTAGCACTAACAAGTTCAGTGATATCTTTTGTCCCTGTCCATCAAACTACTAGCTCAGACTCAGAGGATGACTTTATGCACACTAAACGTAAGTGATCATGCAGGAATAGTGTATGTCATAGTTCATTTTTACACTTGCATGTGCATACAAATTTATTGACATTCCAAATAATAGTGTGACTGAGTAAAAAACATCTAAAGCCATCTGCCAAAGAAAACTAAAATAATATCTGCCACAACTGACTAAGAATGATTATATCAATAGACTTCAGGAAGTTTTCCTTTTGAATACAAACAAAGAGTGCACATATTTTAGGTACAATAAGACATGAATCAGCGAAAGCTTTTAAATAGAAACTGGTAAGTGTTTGTATTGTGATTATGAATGTCACATCAAAATAGCTGTAAGTTTAAGTGCGTTTATGAACTGGAATGGCTGCTTGGGTCTCTCTATAAAGCACGTTGAATGAGCTAAACTGGTTCCATTGACCGTATTAACAACATGGCGACATCACAAACTTATCACACCCAACAGACAAAACATACATCGCAAGTCAAAAGCTTTCTTCCATACACACACACAAACAAACAAGACACATAAGAATACCCTAAAGGGGAGGGTTAGGTAGAGTTATGGTTACTCAGGCAGCCATAACTCGCACAATAAAGGCTGTATGTCACTGGCGAGGCTTTTAATGCGATCCTACAGTGGAAAGAGCACAAGAACACACACACACACACACACACACACACACACACACACACATACATGAACAATGACCATGAATGGCAATTCATGTCACTACACTAAAGCAGAGACATCTGTCAGCGGAGCTCCATCTCACTGCCCTTACATCTATCTAAATCTCCAACCAAATGCCATTTGTGACTATGACAATCCCTGTTTGACCTCCCAGTATCAATAAAGGGGAATTGTACAGTCAACCCTGAAGTAAAATCATTCTGAAAAGCATTTTATTTGGTTTTATCAATTGAAAAAAAAAAAAAAAGCCTTGGAGGAAATGCTTGCTTCATAATTTGTTTGTTGGCTGTCCAACCGCATTTGTACAGGTCCCAACTGCCAATGGTGTCAAAAAAGACAGAATTTCAAAGCCATACTTTACTTTTGACAACACAGTGCTGTAGTGCCAACTAGTCTCTCCCTATGGAGGATCCCTTTACCACTCTACAGATAAAGCGTTGTCGGGAAACTCAATTCGCGTATCTACCCCGAATTGATAAAATAAAATAAAATTCTGGATCAAAAATTATAAGGAAACACCAGTACTTTGTTTAGGCTTGGTTTGTAGGGAATTACAAACCTGCGTACATATATTCAAACGCACATAACTATAGAACCAATTCTTAATGCGCATGTGAACGCCATCAGCGTTTCTCACGGGTTCGCGTTTAAAGTCTGTGTAGAGAGAATGGTGTCGTCTTAGCGGCCCCTAATTTAATAACAAATGATCATTGCGACGGAAGCGAATCAATCATAACTAACTTTAGCTGGAAAATAACTTTACTAAAGAACCGCTATAAAGCCAAAACAATCTCTGTTACCATAAATTATACGTTTATCTCTGTAAAGCTGCTTTGAAACAATCTACATTGTTAAAAGCGCTATATAAATGAAGATGACTTGACTTGACTTGACTTTTAACTCTAATGGAGACTTTGAATGCACCATCTACTCTTACTTCATTTTCTCTGGAGCCATTACGTCAATGCCAGCTGGATATTCCTCTGAAATCTTTGTAACTGGCTTCCCTCTTCCACACACACACACACACACACACACACACACACACACACACACACACACACACAATGGAATGTAAGTGCCATTCACTTGTTCATGTGCTTCTTACAGCCTTTACTGGCCCACAGAGTTGATAGTACAGAGAGGATTAATACATATTGATAATCTTATTCCTCTGAAAGTACATCAAAAGCTGGATCAGTACAGCAAAATTGCAAAATGTGAGAGATGAAAATGATATTGTGTGTAATGTTCATATCTAAGAAATGGCCTGTGTGAATGCAGAATCACAGATGAGATCTCTTTATATCAGTTGTTTCTCCTTTCTTAAATGGAGAGCAAATTAAGGGTTTGCTAAAATCTCATTTATCATCTAAAATTAATACAATTATTCAAATTATACAATATTTTTATAGCTCTATACTCATATGTCATCACTTGTCTCGTTGTGTCTACTTTTATTTGTCTAAATATATAAGAGCAGTCTTGTAATGTCAACTAAAGCAAAATGATAATGAGTGTCACCAGTCCTGGCCTGATTGCACTGTTATGTTGTCATTATTACATTATTTATAGCTGTCTGCTTAATTACTATGACTGTCAGTGTAATAGGGTGTGCCATTTAAATCAATAAACGCTACCAAAATAAAATGGTTTTATTCTTGAATAGCCTTAATTAAGATGTATCACACATCCTCTGTCTACAGACACTTCCTATCATTGCTAAGAGACAGGAAGCCACTGTGGCATTATTTGAACACACTCGAATTTACAATTCAATTTGAAGCCATTCATTTAAAATCCCACGAACAAAACTGAATGTTTCCACCTTTGTGACTCGGATCAGTAAGTACAGGCAGCAAAGCCGGTGATATTGAGGAGAGAGCCGACAAACACGCATGCACTGTTGTTTTATATAAGCGCTGAAAGGCTGGCGGGGTGTTTGTGATAATGTCCGTTCACTCATGTGTGTGTGTTTGTGCATGAGTGTGTCAGAGATGCCCAGCTGACTGAAAGGGAGAGGCCAGACTCTACAGTAAATTACCCATCACAGTCAACCACAGCTTGATAAAATGCATACAAAACGTATGGAGAGTCGAAAGAAAGTGATGGTGGCACGACACAAGTAGAGAGAAGGAGGGAAAAGGGGGGAGCTCCCCGACGCCGTACTCACGTGAGTTCTCGCAGCTGACAGAGATAGAGGGATGAAAAAGGGAAAGAGAAAGATACGGACAGGTCTCAGCGAAGCATCCGAGCATACACCCGTCCAGCCTTACAGCCCCTCATCCCCAAACAGCGAGATTAAAGGAGCAAATCTAGAAAGCAGGAAAGCAGACAGGAGAGAAGCAGCAGCAGGGTGTGTGAGCAAGCGAGGCTGTGTAATGTGTGTGAGAAAGAAAAGAGAAGAGAGAGACTGATGAGGAGGGAGGGGAAAGGCAGATAGTGGAAGGGAATTGGCTGAAAAGAAAGGAGGTGGGGATGTGGTCAGCCAATCCTCTGAGTGAAGGTGCAAGGCAACAGGAAAATGGCAGATGGAGAACACATCCTTTAGATACAGAGGAATCTCTTGCTCTCTCTAAGGGTTGCCATAATAACATAAACACTGCAAAAAAAATCATTATTTTTGTCTTGTTTTCAAGTACAAATATCTAAACATCCTCAACATGAAATCAAAATGTATTTTGTGAATAATTCATTGGTGCATTGTATCCCCAAGAAGTGTTTGTATTCTTAATCTTTCCCCCCTGAAACGACTTTGACATTCTGCCACTTGGGCCACACATGCTGGATAATGTTCACCAATCGCCAAATAGCTAATTAGATGTTTTAGCAAACTCACATTTGATCTGTCTCGAAACACATTTTTTATGATTAAATTTTCAATACAACATTTCTTTTCACTTGGAAACAGAGGTCAAATTGGTTACGAACGGCAACTCAAGTTTGCATTAAATAAATAAATTTAGTTGAGCAGCAAAATTTTTGTAAGTTAACAGTTAAAACATTTGGGGTTGGTTAGAACTTTTTTATCAGTGTGTAATTTACACACACACACACACACACACACACACACACACACACACACACACACACACACACACACACACACACACACACACACACACACACACACACACACACACACACACACACACACACACACACACACACACACACAAACACAAACACACACACATATCATTCTAATCACTAATTATTCTGATATGTTGATTTGGTGCTCAAGAAAAATTTCTTATTATTATCAATGTTGAAAATAGTTCTACTACTTAATATATTTTGTGGAATTTATAAATGTTTATTTTTTATTTTTGTATCAATATAAATGTCTTTACTTTCACTTTTGATCAATTTAATGCATCCTTGCTGAATAAATGTATTAATTTCATAAAAAGAAAAGCAAACCCCAAACTTTTAAACAGTGGTGTACATTGTTTTCATTGAAGTACATTTGATTTTTTCCATAAAATAATAAAGAATTCAATTTTCAAAACAAAATTGTATGAAGCATTAGATTTACGCATGCAAACTGCCAATGGAGTAATACAAATAAACTTCATACACAATTTTTTTTTTTTTATCTAAAAAACCAACGTTTTTTCACAATGTAGTTTTAACATTTTTATTATGTTTCAATATTTTTACTGGAAAATTAAGTAAAAATACTGATTAATAAAATATTTTTTTTGCAGTGTACAGCACCATATGTCAATACAACAGACAAACATACACACAAACTATGAGAGAAAGTCCTCAAGAGTTCAAAGGTGAATATCCAAGAAAATCAATGACTCTCCTGTGTGATGAAATTGCATGATGACATCTTCTCTGCTGGCACAAGTGCCTTTTATTCAGTTTCCTAGAGTGCTATAAGGGGGAGGGTGTATTTGCATTCACAATCAGGAGAAATGAGGGGAAACGAAGAGATAGCGGGAACAACATGATAAAGAGAAAAATCAAGGGGACAAGATAATGACTCAGTAACTATCAAGATAATGATAGTAACTGCATGTGAGCTAATGAAGATAAATGACCACAGAGGCAAAGAGAGAAAGAGAGAGACATGCCACCACTGTAGATATTCTATACACAAAATAAGACCCAGCACAATTATAGTCTTAGAAATTCCAGCTTGGGCAGCAGGGGTCACTTAAGTCACATCAGTCTTCTAAGACAAGCTAAAAATATCCTTTCTGTCAACTGAAGGACAAGGACTCATGGTGGCATCTTGGACTACCAAGTTACAACCCATCAAACTAATATCACCAACATCTAGAGTGACAAATTGAGTTCAATTCATCACTAATACCAACCTAAAGGATAGAAGGGGTGGAGACAAATGGCTGGGGGCGTGGCTTAGCTGATAAAAGCATCAAGAGCGTGCTTGCTAAGGGGGGGTGGGCGGGGCCTGATCTCATTCCTTGATTTGATTGCATGAGAGAGCGATGTTACCATGGAGACTGCATTCAGTGCAGCAGAACCCAGATGGCAGACTGCCTCGTTCACCCTCCTCCTCCTCATCTCTCTCTCTCTCTTCCTAAACTCATAGACCTGCCGGACCCAGAGTGTAAATTGCATGTGACTGCAACACAAAGCCAGCACTCAGCACAGTGTGTATTTGTGTGCTTTATTGGTATGAAGGCAGACCTCTTCAGGAAGCCTGAGGGTGGTGATGCCATAACATGTGATGCTGCAGATTCCCGTGTCATGGTTTTGTAAATAGACTCTCCAAAAAAGCACCAAAAAACATTATTTTTCAACCTTTTTTCTGAAAATTGCATTCTATGGTGGTAATGACACTTTATCTGAATGTATGTATGTATGTATAAAATGTTGATCTAAAGCTTAGTTACCAACTGCTTGCATGTCTGATGTCTGTGATTTGCAAGACAACATTAAAACAGCAAATGATATGCATCAGCATTTATCAGGATCTAATTTTATTTAATATCTTAGCCTATGCAAACAGGGAATACCAGAGCTTAATTACTTAATAACTGCCTGGTATGAGAGAACTTTAATATTCACTAGAGTTAAAAAGCTGCCACTGTCTGCACTAATGAATGCATTGTACTGAGAATGAACCACAGGGATTAAAACCATTTTAAAGCTCAGTCTTTCTTAATCAACTAAGGAACAAAGTTCACCTAATAGTCCTGCCATACTTTACTTACTCAGCTGCATGTGCATGTAGAGGATAAATCTGGTGTAATGAAGCAAGTAATTGCAAAGCAAGTGTTTCTCAATATCTCTACTTCATTCTGATGCCTAAAGGTGCTGTATGTAACTTTTTCACTCTACTAAAGCATAAAAGATACCATAATATGTTTGCATGTATTGAGGAAACATGCTAAGTTCACTCGTTTCTCTGAAAAACACTTCTACAGCCAGTTATTTTACTATGAAATGTGCGTTTCCTGGCTGGAATGTTTGTTATTGTTTTGGTCTGTGATACTGCACAGTGACAATTTGCCAATTTTCATTGTCCATTGCGCTCGTTCCTGTGGCGTGTCCTCAAACTGGCAGCCCGTGTGTGAGCTCTGTCCAGTCTGAGGAGCAGGTGGAGGGAGAATCTCAGATATTTTGAATTAGACTGCAGTAACTATTTCGACTGCACCTTTAACATTGAATGGTTTTGAATGTGAATCACTTCTTTGGTCACCATTGTTTGTAAGTCTCAGTTTTTAATAATGTGTGAGGTCAAATACAGGTGATATCCAGTGTTACTCATGACTGACGTAATACATCAGTGAATGGCTTCACAGGCTCATATCCATTTTCACACTTTTCCGGCAAACATAGGTCCGGAAATGACTCTGTGAATGCCCAGCATTGTCCTGCTATCAGTTGCAACCTTACTCAGCTTCCTCCCATGCATGTCTATTGGACCATTTATGCTGAGCCACAACAGAAGAGTTATTGAGAAAAGCAAATTGTGACAATCACAATGACAGATTTTAATACCAAAATACATTTTATGCACTTGAGGATTCATTTTCCAACATAAACTTAAGGCACACAGAAAACTTACCTCAACATGCTGTTGCTTTCAGTGATCAAGCTGAATTAGAGTGAGGCATCTTTCTATGTGTGATCTGAAAAGACGGACAAAACATAATAAGACAAAAATAAAGAGTTAATAAATCACTAGGTTTTAAAAGTGAGTACAAGTCTACTGGCAGTTTCCATTAACACAAAATAACGACTGAAAGAAGCGAGTCAGGGAAAGGAAATGTTTATTGCCAACCTCAGAGATCAAACTTTTTTATTATTTAACATTTTATGTTAGTTAAAAAAAAGTTCTCACAAAAAAACCCCACCTAATTTCTAAAGTAATGCTAGTTTTATGTTATCGTGATCATAGACATAATAAATTATTATTATGCCTGTAATCGTGATGACGTCGCTATTTCCTACGCACAGAACACAGTCAAATCGTTTATTAAAATATAGCGACATCTCCTGGCCACTTTTGATAACACAATGAATAACTAGGTGTGGGAAAAGCCCAACTGAGCCCAATTAGACAACATTTAATTACAAACGTAAACACAAATGATGTACTATTTAATTGTTTTAACAACCCAGAGGCGGTTCACTGTTATTGCTTGTATAACTCGCTCCACAGCTTTACTTGCTTACTGTGAAATGTCAAAATGATGTTTACATTCCGTCCCAATATCAATATATTTAAGCTATTTTTAAAAATGTATTTTAATCATTTTAAACAACACAGCCCACACCGTTGGCTGGTCCTTACAAGTAACATGACTTCAGGTTTTACTATCATCTCGGGGATTTACTCCCTAGCCCACAATGTAGGAAAAAACTCACAAATTGAGTAGAATCTTAATTTGCTAATATAACAATATAATAATCTAAAATAATATATTAAATGTGTCTGAAATGTTTTCCAGTTGTAGTAGTCATGCATGAAGCATACTTCTTTCCATTTCTAATATTAAAATGTTTGTTAAATAAATAATGTACTTACTTTAGGTGACACAAACATATCACAGGTTGGCAGTATTTAGTCTGCAGATGTGTGTTTTGTCAAAGAGAAAATTCTTAGTCCCCAACAAAGTGATCCTGTCCTTTCCTTCAAAGCTCGAGTTTCTTCCTCTTTTTTTTCTGATCCTGTCCTCTCTCTCTCTTTCGCTCTCTCTCTCTCTCACACACACACACACTAATCATCACGCATTTTCCACATGCAAGATAGTTATTACTTTATTAGTATTATTTTATGACACAGATTTTAAAAACAGATAGCATAGAAAGCATCCCATTATTTAGGAGTGGTCTAAATGGTGGGATACTAGATGAACAAAACAAAAAAGGATTAATAACTTTGTATAGCCTGTTTAGCACTATATATGCTACATCAAGATAATTTTGTAGAAGTTCTAGATTGTTTCATGGACAAGATCAGCCTTTGTTGTGAGAGAGCTGAGGACTATGAAAGAAGACTCTGTGCTCTGCAGTTTTTTTTTCCAGGGGGTATTATTTCACTGAGACACCAGCCAAGTGAGATCACACTGTAAACATACACCATTACCTAGACAACATGGCAAATTCTCCTTATTTCCATTTATATCGTGATGAACAAGAGCAGAGGAAGATAGAGAATGTGTTAAATTCAGAAAGCTGAAATAACGTAGAAGAGGTTCACACACACACAAAAAATACAAATACATGACTGAATAGTGACATCAACACCATTCTACCCAGGGCTGCCATATAGTCCTTCATGCTACAGTGGAAACTTCTTATTGCTTTCTCTGTCATTACTAGCCTAATAGTAGTATAGTCCAGATACGTTTTGTGGTCATTTTGAACAGTATAGCTATTCTTTTAGCATTTAAACAAACCTCTTTTTGTGAAATATTTTGCTTGAAAACAGCATTTGTGCTACATTTTATTAAAGGCACACTATGCAGTTTCCGTTTTTCTCAAACAGCGACCCCTAGAGTCGCTGTGGAGTACCAGGGAGTAATTGTATTTAACGTTACTGTCGTAAATACCACTCACGCAGAGCCGTCTCTGCACTCTTCCGACCACGCTTTCTTTGTTTTCTTTGTCGACTCTGCCATGATTCACGTCTGAAATGCATGCTAGTGTCTTCCATAGAGGCCACTTCATATGTTGTTGATGTATGTGAGTCGTGCCCTCGTTTGTTTACCATCGAAATGATTTCGAAGCTGTTATATTAAGGTACAAATCTTACAAAGTGGTTGATTATGATTTCACTTTTCTAACTTTAGTTAGTGTGTAATGTTGCTGTTTGAGCTTAAACAACATCTGCAAAGTTACAATGCTCAAAGTTCAAAGCAAAGGGAGATATTTGCTTTTAGAGAAATTGCTTTTTAAGGACTATAACAAACTGCCGTTTGGGGCTACACGACATTCCTCCCGGGTTAGCGACATCACAAACCCTAAAATTGACATAAACCCGCCCCCTGAACACGATTTATAGATTTTCAAGACCGAATATGCTAATCAATGACTAGAAGATAACTACATAAGCTAAATAAATTAATCAACTAACCATTCAGAAATGTCTACATGTTGTCACTTCTTCTTGAGTCTCTCCATCATTGACATCATCTGACTCCGGTTTGAATATAAAATCCTAAAAGTTTTTGAAATTTTCAGGGCATGTCTATGTGAGGTAAAGTGACACAAGCTGTTGAAGCTCCGCCCCCTGTGCCAGGAGTAGAAGCTCATTTGCATTTAAAGGAACAGACACAAAACAGTTTATGCTCTCCCTCAAAAAGTGACTTTAACATGCTATAAAAATATCTGTGGGGTATTTTGAGCTAAAACTTCACATACACACTCTGGGGACATCAAAGACATATTTGTGAAAAGGGCATTATACCACCCCGTTAACACAGTGGTTTTCAACCTTTTTGACTAGAAGGCCCCCATGCAGCACCATCTCTTTGATTTTAAAGGGGGATGACAGAGAGGCTGTGAGGGATAGACATTGCTCTTCAGTGTTCAGTTATTTAATGTGTTTTTGAACTGTTCTGCTGCTGCAAAATACCCTTCCAAGACACTTCAGTAGACAAAAAAAAAAATCCCCAGAAAACATGAGCTGTGGAAAATTTACAGTGGATGCGATTGAAAACATGGTAAGTCTAATCGCTCAAACTCACAGCCTTGCTTTCATACTGTATGTCATGGCGCTGTTCTGAGTAAAACAAATATTTAAATTTACAATTTTCTTTTTTTTTATTAAATCATTTTGTCATCTTGTTTACTCTGGCCCTCTGTTTGAGATCCACTGCTTTTGCAATAAGCCTCATCATTGTCTCAATAATGCTTTGATACTTTAAATGTGGCTTAAGTGTCCAACTTTTTGCCGTCACTGTTGTATTACTAGTTGAAGGGGGAAGGCACACACAACAAATGCTTTAAAGGTGGAATCCACACTTTATTACATACAAACAAGACAGACTTTAAAAAGACAAAGAACAAAAATAAAACGCATTTCAGTCCCTGAAATTCAGTGTTGTAAAATAATACAATCAGCTTGTTAGAAATAACAATGCTGAAGACTTCAACCAAAAACTAATAAACTATTAAGACATCAACATCAGCACACATTATGTAGTTTTGCAGAATATAAATAAAAGAAATAAAAAAAAGTTGTAAGACAAGTCCCCGATTGTCTACATTCATCAAATATTTTACGGCAGAGTAAAATCCTGAAGTATAAAACCTCTGTAGGCCATGCCATGGCTTCTTAACCAACAGTTCCTGCCCTGTTTCTTTCCCCGAAGCGTCGAAAGAAAGATACAAGTCCTGAGCTTTCTGGTCTCTTATCTGGAGGAAGCTCCTGTCCATTGCGTCTCTGAAAGATCTGTCCCAGTCTGAAGTTAGATGCCGGCTCTTTTTCATCAGGAAGTGATGCAGACCTTATAAACGTCCCGTGTGCTGGAGTTCGCTTTGAAGGACAGTCTGGTAATGAAGATGTCCCCACACCGGATTTATGAGAGAAAGAGGGCTTGTCGCGTACAGGTGTGTCAGGCAACGCCCACACCCCATCATCAAGGATGTCCACCCTGGAGACAGAGAAGGAGTGTCTGCGGTGGGGCGTGTTATGGGGAGATATACGAGGGCTGAGGATGGTCCATGGAGAGCCTAGACCTCCCAGTCCGTTCTGCAAGGCCAGATCCACTTCTTTTACATTCGTCTGCCGAGGGGTAGAGGTGCGGGAACGATCTGGTGTAATGGTTCCACTCAGGCCGCCGCAAATCTGAATTTGGAAGATCTTGCCGGAGAGCTCAGGCATTTTGTCTGCCTCCTCTGTTTTCTCGTTGTTCTCATCTCTTCCTCCTCCTTTATCCATGTCTCCGGTCTCCTCCACTTCTACTTTATCCATGTCTCCAGTCTCCTCCACTTCTACTTTATCCATCGCTTCAGTCGCCACAAACTCTTGTTTGATCAAGTTGTTGCTACACCCACCTTCCTTATGGTCGTTGCTTTCAGGAATCAGATCATCAACAATGCACTGTCCTCTTTTGGATGCGGCACGTGCCCGCTGAACATCATTAACGGCGCAAGGTGGAAGCTCCTCCTTCTGGCAGATGTATTCTGGATTTTGCATTCTCGAGATCTCAAATTTCTCCTCGTTGGTTTCCACAGGGCTGTCCAGATCCCCTCCACCCTCACGTTCCTCGACCTGAGGGCGGTTGTTCTTGATGGGGCTGTCTGTGACTGGTTTGATCCCACCGAGCCTTCTACGAGAAGGACGATGGCTGAGAAAGCTGGTCAGGACAGATTCTAAAACAGAGGCTTCATCTCTCACATCCCGACTGGAACATGTGGTGGTGGATCGGCGCTTAGTCGTTCTGGTCAGCATTTCTCTTTCTCTCTGCTGTTGCTTGCGAGTCTCGGCCGCCTCTCGCTCACGGTTTTCCTGCAGATGGACAACAGATGAACTTTTTTTTCCAAGTCTTTATTTATTTGTGCTACTTTTAAATGCCTTATTGTAACCGGATTTTTTGGTTTTACCCTTCTCCCAGTCCCAGGCCTTAAAACTTAAAATATATATATAAAAAAAAACGTAAATATATCAATTACATTTAAAACTAATATAAACATGTGATAAACGCATTTTAACATTGTGTGTTAATAATAAAGAGCATGACAGAGATCAAATAAAACATGAACAAAACTATGCAAAATCAAGGTAAATGTGTTGTGCAAACAAATTCAATTCATCATAGGCTAACAAATAATTTCATATCTGATACCAGAACACATTTTTTAAACAATATGCAACAGAAATTGGATGCAATGCAAATATTTGAAATGTTTTGTGTGTAACACCCATGTGGCACCACCCTGCTAATAAAAGTTCTGTGCATTTGCCCTTATAAGACATGACATTTTACCTGTGTAGCTCTCTCAAACCTCTCACAGAAGGAATGAAAGATAGAGCAACATTCCTCTAGTTTAAATGCGTCTGGGTCTTCACAGAAGTACTCTGCCACAGAGGTACTGATGTTGTCTAGTTCCTGAAGGGAGGCCTCCACGTCCGCAAGCCGAATGTCTGCCATCTGTACAAGAGCAGACATGTTATTCCCAGAATACTGATACACCATGCTGTTTTGCCTATTATGCTAATTATAAAAATCACCTGACATTACACTGCAATTTCAGTTGAAGAAACTTTCTTGAAGGTTACATGGAAACCAAAAAATCTTACACAAAGAAATGATTCCATCTGATGTAGTACATCGGGCTGTTTACTAGCCTCCATCTTTGCTTCCCTCATTTTCTCCAACTCCTTTTGAAAGTCCATCTCCACCTCCTGCTTTTGGATCCTATATTGAATTTATGAACAAAGTGGCATTTTAATCCTAAATGCATCTCCTATACATTACAGAACATGTATTCTACCTACCTTGCAGCAATTCCAATGTGTTGAAGCTGTTCAGGGAAATGCAGCAAAGCTTCATCAATCTGTTGGGCTTGCTGTAATTAATAGAAAATGATCAACAGTCACTGTATCAATTTTTTTAAACAGATTTAAGGAATCAACATCCAGTAATGGCCGTGAAAAGTGTGATCACTTAATTTACCATGGACACATAGTGCATAAGGTTCATGCCAGGTTTATTTGCTTTAGTATCCACCAATTTGAGCAACGATGCCATTCTGAAGCCAATAGCACTACCTGCATAGCCACCCTGAACAAGATGCAGCAAAAGTCATTTATCTGCTCCAGCTGTAGTTCACACTCAGGAATAATGTATTTATAACAAACAGAGCTGCGTTTCCCAAAAGCAATGTAAGACTAAGTTGATCGTAGAACCATTACCACCAATGGTCTTTATGATAAACTTAGCTCACAATGCTTTTGCGAAATGCAGCCCAGAACAGACCATGTGACACTCACGGCATTCATGTAGTTGCCAGCCTTCAGCACCAGTCTGATGATTGAATGCAGGTCATCACATGCCAGCAACTCTAATAGGTAGACAAAAGTTTGGGGTCAGTTTTTTGTTGTTTAAAGAAATCAACACTTACAGCACAAATAACAGTAAAGACATTAATAATGTGATTTCATATAAATGCTGTTCTACAAAGAAAAAAAGAATTGTTTCTTGAGCACTTAATCAGCATATTAGAATGCTGAACTTTGTACAGACTGTAAAATGTTCTTGCTTCCACTGAAGCACAATATGCTCTCTGGACCATTTTCAAATCATGCTAAAGAACATGATCATGAGGTTTTACACAAACATAAACCAATTTTCAGTTAAATTCATATGCTAGTGAAATTTCTAGTGAAAAAAATTAAGCATTTTCACTGGTAGTCTTAGACTTTTTGAAGTACCATTAGCAGCGGTTGTCATGACAGCAATGGAGTGCTTGATCTCCTCTATAAAAGGAAAAAACTCCTCTCTGAGGAGCAGGCTCTTTAATCTCACTTTATATCTGAAAACAAATAAAGTCACAGAATTATTAGCAGCTTTTTAGCTAAAGCCCATATAAATTAGCGGTTGACATATAAATGTGTTCCCACTGGATTTCCCCCAAAAACATCATAGAAATTGGCCTTTCACATGCTTTGAACAATGACAGAAAAACTCACCCTGGTACCTGAACC
Organism: Scardinius erythrophthalmus; assembly: GCF_964197995.2. Taxonomy (NCBI): domain Eukaryota; kingdom Metazoa; phylum Chordata; class Actinopteri; order Cypriniformes; family Leuciscidae; genus Scardinius; species Scardinius erythrophthalmus. The sequence goes on from NC_138243.1 coordinate 17,163,626, forward strand.
AGCATCACCATGAAACGGTCAGCATCATTTAGCTGAGATAAATCTCCATTGAATGAGATCAGCTTCTTTGTCTGGAACGTGTCAATACATAAGCAGTGTTAAAGGGACAGTTTACCCGAAAATCAAAGTTCCACCATTATTCACTCAGCCTCAAGTTGTTCTAAACCTGTATGAGTTTCTTTTGTTGAACACAAAAAGATATTTTGAAGAATGTTTGTACCAAACAGTTGACTTCTATAGTATTAAAAAATACTATGTAAGTCAATGTGGACCAGAAACTGTTTGGTTAACCAACATTCTTCAAAATAACTTATTTTGTGTTCAGCAGAAGAAAGAAACTCAAAGTTTTAGAACAACTTGAGTAAATGATGCCAGAACTTTTATTTTTGGGCGAACGAACCCTTTAAAAACAGAACTATAGCATAGCACAATGAAGTCATATAGAGAAATCCAGTTTACCTCCAAGTCATCAGGCAACAGCTTGTTGAGTTCCTTCAGTTTCCCGGAAGCAAAGCACAGTTTTCCGTGCCTGACAGCATCTACAATGTCCTTCGGTTGCCTGAGAAGTGCACCGAACCACAGACGAGATGTTTTTAAATGTTAATGTTCTTCTAGATGCTCAGTTTAGATTGCCTTGCTATCCAGGCAATCATAGTACATGTACAAGATTTGCTGAAGAGATGCAAAAACATTATTGTGAATTATGTAATTAGGAATTAAGGAAAACAGACAATTTAATTTTATAACTTACCTTTTAAACTGTTTTAGCAAAATCCCAATACTCATACTTTTCTTAGAGTTGAGAATTGATACCTAAAAAAAGACAGACACATGGTGTCAATTTCTCATAATCTGGGAAAGTCTTCCCTGAATATAGCATATTGTATTCAGTGACAGCAACTAAAAATAAAATGTAGGAAGCATGATGCTGAACATGCACCATTCATTGTATAAGAAAGATGGAAGTGGAATCAAACAGACATGAGCCTACATTGTTGTGAAAAGTTCAACATTTCTCAACATAACTTCCTAACAAATAGTATGTTCCTGAAATAGATGTGTAACAATAGTGCAGACGAGCACTTAACTCAGAACACTATAATGAGAGATTCATTTTAAATTTCAAAATTATTATTACTTTGCATATGCAGCATAATTTTAAATACTTTTGAAGGGGAAATGTTATTGTGTTTATTCATTTTTAATACCTCTGGTCTAATACCCGAGTCTGGCATGTAATATGTCTTAATGGAGGACATTTGAAGCGTGTCATCTAGACATTTTATTTTTATTTGAGCTGTGAAATGACCTCTAGTGAAATGGCCTGACCTGATATGAACATGACATGACATGAATGCTATGAAATGACCTCTGGGAAAAGTTGGTTAAACTACAATGCACTGGAAAATAAACAAGCATAGCTAATAATCTTGTTGTGCTTCTACTGTCTGAGAAGACAGTAGGACCAATTCTGAAGCTTTAACAGAGCATAAGTACTGGAGTCACCTCTCCAGATCATTAGCCTGAACTTTTGAAGGGTGAGAGACACAAATGAGGCCACTAACGAGAACTACATGTCATGTTTAATTCACCCACTTGCTACTAAACTTTGAATCTTGATACACAAGAGATGACATCTGAGCTGTCTGTCAACCCTGCAGTGCTGTCCCAGCCAAAGGGCCTCACTGGAAAGTACTGTAGGTATCTGACTAGTTATTAATGACAAATCCTCAGCTTTACAAAGTTCAGCTTAACAACTGTCCCAGTAGCGGCTCGCTATACATTTATCTATACATATGTTACTTTTAAGTAAAGGCACTTACATTCTCTGAATCTGTAGTGATTTGCGAAAGGCCCCACACACTTTTTCTGACCGTCCCACCCTTACGGACCAAACCATGGTGCTCATTGTGGCTGAAAAGTTCCTCCATGCGCTTAGTGTCCAGTTCAAAGTTCTCAAGATTGCGTTGGGCTGTCCACACGTTGCGCTTGCCCAACACGCTGTGCCTGGGGATGGCGTCCCAGTTGAAGTTACGCATTTTTGAGCGCCGTTGGACAGTCCGGGTGAAGGGGTCCCCCAAATGTGAAGGAGGTGGGGGTGGAGGGGGTGGAAGTGGTGGTGGTGGAGGGGGAGGAGGAGGAGGTGGAGGGCCCAGAGAAAGGGGCAGGGTGGTACGTCTGAAGGGTGAGGTCTCATTTTGAAAGCACCTGGACACATCAGGAGGAAGAGAAGGTAGAGGTGCCGTGGTTACAACTGGAGCTCCATCCATTGGAGGACACAAAGTGGACGTCCAATGGCCACAAATCCAGTTCACTGGCTGGAGGGATCTGAGAGAAATATAAAAAATCTAAATAAAAATACAAAACAGTGAGAGGCAAATGATGTGCTAAACTAGTCCAGAATATCTACAGAAGCAAGAAATTAACTTCTGAAAAATAACTTCCAAGATTTCTACCATCAATAACATAAGTAAAGCGACAATTTAGGACCAGATGGTGGACCATTAAGCCTGTTTGTTGGATACAGTGGATGCAACCAAATGTCCCGAATTAAAAATAGCAAACATATGAATTTCCAATGATAACACTTAGACAGGAAGAGCAAGCTGCTTATTTGAAGAAGCCGTGTGAGCAAGCCACAAAGTCAGATAATACTTTACAAGACCAATTTGCACAGGAACTTTAACAGGGAGTTAAACAAACAATTTGATTAACATTATCAGGCATAAAGACAATTTGCATATCACACATACTTTGGTCTCTACTTTTAAACTCTACTGGCTGCTTAATCTAATTTTCAGATGTAAGAGGAGCAACAATTCCAACATTTAAAGAAGTACTTTTGACGTGAGCATCATATATCCTGCACATTGGGTTATTTACATGCTTATATACACATCTTTATTAAACGCATTATTTTTTATATTTATATTAAATTACACTAGCAAAAAAAAAAATACTTTATACATGACGACTTTAACGCACAGCAATTCCACTGTTTACAAAAAAGACCGAGCAATCAAATAAGTTTATAGAGATCACTACATTTTTCGAGTTCTGCCGTTTGAGACAAAACATTTAACTCCACAATTGTCCAAAATTATAGTGAAAATACACTGACATTAATAAATCTGAAATGTGTTGCTCCCAAAAAAGTGAATAATTTAAAGTCAGTCCACATCACCGATTATCAGAAAACCAGGAGGAAAGCAACGTTAAGAGACAGAAAAATAACTTCATTTTGGATGTACGTACCGGTAAGTAAATACCAGATTAAAGCTGATGAAAGCTTAATCAACTGGCGTCCATTGCTGGAGAAAGTCATCAGACACTCCCCAGGTCAAACGCAATCAACTACTAGCACGAGCACTTTAATGGATGAGAGTAGCCACGCCCCTCACGCACGAGTATCCTCCCCTCACCTGAGCAACTCTCACCTTTGCTTCTTAAAAATACTTATCCAGAAATAAAGAAGAAAATTGTACATAGTTAAAGAAGAAAGGTAACTACACACTGGGTTATAATTTTCATATTTTTTTAGCAACAACCCAGCACGGTGGGTTAAAACGGGTCTACAGTTTGAAATGTAACGGTTGTGTTGAAGCTTAAAGGTAAGTCATGACGTTTTGCGTTGTATTTCCTCAAAAATGAAGTTATAATGCCCTCTATCGGATTTATTCAACAAGTCAAACATAAACAATGTCAGAAATTGTCTTTTGGTTCCAGTCAGTCTAAAATCTGTTACACAATCTATTTTAGGATAACCAATAAACATTAAGTTCTTCCTATTCAGAAACAGATGTAACGTTAACGTTAAAATTTTTGTGTTGAAATAGCTCGTTGGTTATATATTCAGTCAATATTTCAGTTGTGTAAAGGTTAACAATCGATTTTTATTTATCACCCATTGATTTTAAGTTTTAATTACGTTACTGGAGCACTGGAACCTAAAACATCTGAAGTATCATATTCAACATTACCCTCTAGTGGTCAGCATTCATTTAGCATGGCCTGACCCCTGTTCTTCTATTTGGATGTTTGTTCAATTAAGGATGAAAACAGGGTCAAAGCAACAAAGCAAAACAGGACATCAGTCAAGTATAAAAGACACAAAGTCCATTTTTGCAAACTTTTCAAATTTTATCTGGCGGGTTCTTGTACATTTGTCGGTCAAAGGTTTGGTCAAAGCCAGGAGCAAAGGCTAACATCATGAGTTTCCAGTTTCAAAATCTGTCTTAATTATCTTTACATATATACAATCATTCATACACTACAATACTACAAAGCAGCCTAAAATATTGATTGTACATAAATATGGTAACATTTATAACCCTTTCATTCTGCTATGCTAAACTAGGCCGACTAATGGAGTGACCAATACCAAACAGAAATCAAAATAAAATCAACAATAATAATATCCAGGTTTAGTGTTGAGGAGGTCTACATTTAAAATCCTATTGCTCTGGAACAAATGTCTTTCACTTCATGGATCAGTTCAGTCTCTATGGTTTGAGATGGAATCCTTTTCTCCAGCTCTCAACAAGAAAATAATCACACACAGCGCCGTCTCTTCTGCCGGAAAATTGTACAGGATGTAGAAAACGAACAAAATAATTTGTATAAAAAACATCTGACGCATTTTTCTTCTTCTGAGGTGACAGAGTGGCCTTTACAAAACAAAATGTAAAAGGCAATTTAAAAAAAAAAAAAAACCTTCATTAGGTTACATGACATTCAAACTAAATTTCAAGCATTCTTTAACATTCATGAGTAACCTTTCTCTTTTTTCCTACAAACAATATTTTCCTGCACTACTACCCATGTAGTGTTTTACTGAAGCATTGAACAGGAATGAATCACAATGCATGGAAATGTACAACTAATGTCATCAGACCTGCCATGCAAAAACACACAGGGAACAGCCAATACAGGCATACTGGGAATACACTTTCAGGAAACATCTTCAGTATTGCTTCGTCTCAAGCTTAGAAAGATTTAGTGCAATGTTCAAAAGTACTGAACATTAGATCATAGTCGTTATTTCAGTCTTATGCAATGAAATAAAAAACAAAACTAGACTGATATAAACTGATCTGGCAGTCTGCATTTAACCCCTTTATCACTGCATCAAGGCTATCGCATACTGTAGATATTTTAAGTGAAAAAGGATGTAGTGAAAACCCAGTGAGACTCATCTGATTATACCAACACATCACAAATAAAAAAAGCAATTATTTTGAAATATTAATTTTTTACAATATATATGATTTTGTACAACATTTCCTGTGAACATTGAGGGTTAAAGAAATAATAGGTAACACTTTAAAATAATGGTTCATTAGTTAACATTAGATAACATATTAACTAACATGAACTAACAATGAGCAATACATTTGTAGCAGTATTTATTAATCTTTGTTAATGTTAGTTAATAGAAATACAGCTGTTCATTGTTTGTTCATGTTATTTCACAGTGCGTTAACTAATGCTAACACATACAACATTTGATTTTAATAACGTATTAGTAAATGTTGAAATTAATATTAACTAAGATCAATAAATGCTGAATAAGTATTGTTCATTCTTAGTTCATGTTAACTAAGGTAGTTAACTAATGTTAACTAATGAACCATTATTTTAAAGTGTTACCAAATAATATATTAGTAGTACTATGACATAAAGAAAAAAATGCTACTATGATATTAATCAGTATATAAATCTTTCATTGGGGAAAAAAATATTTTGTTTTAATAAAAAAAGGCAAATAAAGGCTTTAATAAACTGGGTGCGTCAGAACCAATTTCTAAGGTGGAGAATATTAGGGCTTTGCTGATGCTAACAGAACACAACTCAATACATAAACTCTAGTGCACATTTCATTAGATAAAGAGGCAGATAATAGTGGGCATTAATCACTGGCCCAATCATTAATTCAATTCATACATACGCTTCCTTGATTAACTGCTGATTATTAACTTAAAATGATTGTAACAAACCTATAAACATACAGTATTCTGAATTGGTGCATAATACCACAATAAACTATAATTGTCAAAATAAAATAAAAATGACACTCCTCTCCCTTCAAGAAAATAATCATGTTTCAACTATTCAAAGCTGTAAAGCAAATGTAACAGTATTGACAAGAGACAGTGATATTTAGATTCATCTTCCATTCTGGGCTTTGTTAAAATGTGCAGGAAACTGCACCCACATCTGCTGAAATTCAATCCATAACATATGTCAAAGAATTATTAATTTGAGGCAAAATAGCTTAAAATGAGCAGTTCATTTTAAGATATTAAATGTAATATTTCATGTATTTCAAAGAGAGACAACTGGACAAGCGATGATTCAACAGTACTCGCATGGCCTAGTAAACATACAAGGATGCAATACTAATATCAGATAAACTCATATCTGGATTTTATCCAAATAAAATCAATTTTAGTTAGACCCACCAACACTGAACACTGAAAGCTCTGTGATAGGAATGATATGAATCCCCCATCAGCTACAATACCAAATCTACAATACAGAAAAAAAGATTGTAGGGACAAAATAAAACACTTTTCACAGAAAAACAAAAGGAAAATGTTCCTTAAAATGTGTTCACTGACAGAGAGAAAGTGTGTGTGACGACTGTGAGTAATATTGAGGGGGGGAAAAAAATAGTTGTTCTGACTGACATATCATAAGGATTGTTTCAGTCGGTTTAATGATATTTACAGGGATGAAGCTTAAACCGATACCTTTGACATTTGATTGGACACTTTGGGACTGGTGACATACCAGAGGTGACTATTCAGACAGTCTCAGAGCAAGAATAGGAGGAGAAGAATCAAGGAAGAGAAGTGTAGAGAGAGTTAGTGGAAAGAGGCTCTGTTGTAGCCCCGTCTCTGCTAGCATCTCAGATTGCTGGTCTCTTGTGGTCCTACTGTGTTTCTCTGATTGGCTAAAGACATATTTATCAGGAAATCAGGGGTGAATGGGCACTTTCACTGTTCTTCCAGCCAAGACGGTTTGTCGGCCCCTGGTGGTTTGAGTTTAATGTTGAACTGCTTGAGGGTCTGTTCCAACTGCTGCTGGTTTCCAGCAAAGTAGGCAGAGATGGCATTATGGAACAGCAGAAGTTGCTTGTGCATCACTTTTACCTGTGAGATAGATACACAAACACACCATGTTAGATGACAAGACAGAGACAACAGATAGCTCAAGGGCTGCTTAAAGGGATAGTTCACCAAAAAATTAAAATGACCTCATGATTTACTCACCCTCAAGCCATCCTAGGTGTATATGACTTTCTTATTAAAAAATGTCCTGGCTCTTCCAAGCTATATAATGGCAGTGAATGGGTGTTGATATTTTGAAGCCCAAAAAAGTGCATTCATCCATCATAAAGGTACTTAACATGGCTCAGGGGGTTAATAAAGGCCTTCTGAAGAGAAGTGATGCGTTTGTGTAAGAAATATATCCATATTTAAAACTTTATCAACTAAAATAACAAGTTTCCGACAGACGGCCGAACTTATTGATTTACCGTGTGGAGCCGTGTGGTGTACCTTTATGAATGCACTTTTTTGGACTTCAAAATATCAACACCCCTTCACTGCCATTATAAAGCTTGGAAGAGTCAGGACATTTTTTAACAAATCTCCGATTGTATTTGTCTGAAAGAAGAAAGTCATATACATCTAGGATGACTTGAGGGTGAGTAAATCATGGGTTAATTTTCATTTTTGGGTGAACTATCCCTTTAAGTGGCTTAAAGAGGAAGTTATGTAGGTGGTCATGCACCTTATTTTCTTCCAGGAACTTGAGCTTGATGGTGACATCATTGCGAAGACGTTCATATTTGTCCTTGTGGATCTGGTACTGCTGCTGAGCAGCCTCGATACGAGCCATGGTAACAGCATCCCGCGGGCCCAAGTTCAACTCCTCTAGATCTGCTCTGTACGCATCAAACTCTAGCCTACAGGACATCAGAGAAAAATCATAAAAAAAAAATGGCACATACAACATTTAATACTTTTTATCCAATGTGATGCCCAAAGTTGAAAGTTATTTATGGTGAGATCTGTTTACACTTGGTGTTAAGATGTGTTTTGGTCGATCGGATCACAAGTGAGCGACGCTAAATACAGGTGTAAACGGGGTCTAAAACATTTTGAGCTTGTCCACTTTCGGCCACTTCCAGAGCTGGTCGAAAACGCATTCGACCAGATTGCTTTCGTAGTGTAAACACTCGTGTAGTTGAATGTGTTCGAACAGCCACAAAAGATCGCCTACTGACCTAACGCGCAAACATTATGGGAAGCGCGCTAGCAAGATGGGATTTAAACTTTGTCGGCTGAAGACCCAAGTTTGGTTTGAAGACGAAAAACGATCCAAGCACAATGTTCTCTCGCCATTCCTGATGGCTGCGTTCGCGTAGTCTTGCGGCTGTCGCAGCAGAAACAAAAGCTGCTGCTCTCTGTATGTTTTTGCAAATAACTGTGATAGAGGATATGCTTCTGCCTTTTTTATTTTCAATCAAAAGACTTAGTGAGAGGGCCAGTCAGTGTCAGTGCCTGTTGGTGTATCACTCTGAGTTCATTCAATACCATCTCTTCTGCACGTGCAGCAATATCCGATACTAACCCAGACAACTCTAACGTATACTTACCCTCTCAACGTCCAGTTGCGTCAGATGCTTATTAACTTAAAACACAATTTAAGTGCTTGAAGTCCTGACAGAAAGTACTGCCCAGTGCCATTTCATATTGCAGAGAATTGAATCACTTTAAGCACCTTAAAGAATTTTTTTTTTGCTGAAGTAGCTTTTACCTGGCATTCTCATACATCTTGATTGTCATCAGTGTGTCTTCCATCGTTTTGTTCACCAGTGTGTTGATACTGGACACAAAGAAGTTGATGGCACCGAGCAGAGTCTCTCCATTCTTGCACAACAACTTCTGTGTTTCTGCATTGTATCCAAACTCATCCTGTGTGTAAACAGTAGACTATTGTGAGTGTGACTATTTGACTCTATTGCAGTGTTGTTATTTTAACTAAAATGAACAATTATTAAAATCATTTTAATTGAAGTGAAGCTACAATAACATAAAATATACATTTTAGATAAAAAACTTTGTGAAAATTAGACATGTTGGCTTGGCAAATAAGTTTAAGTTGAAGCACTAAAATTGTTGTAAACTGAAGTAAAAAATAAAGATAAATAACTAATAAAAATGACAAAATACTAAAACATATATTGATGTCTCAACCACCCTAATTCTGAATGTTCTGTTTAATATGGCATTCCTACTATTTATGCAAAAATAGTAATTTCTACTATCATTCCAATATTATGCAAGTTTAGTTGCTTTGCTTTCAAATGACGTCACATATGGATGTATCTTAGGTATATATATGGCCAATGGTGATATATACTGTATGTATATATATATATATATATATATATATATATATATATATATATAATTGTTTAACTAGTCTTAGACAATCCATCCAGCAATGTTAGAGACATTCTTGACTGGTCTGGTGTAGAAGTAGCAAAACACAAAAGCTAAAGTAAACTGTGTTCTTGATGACATAGTTTTTTCTGTCTGTAAGCACTAGTTATTTTTAACACTGACACTTTGAAAATACATGAGTAGTAGGTTTACACCAGTCCCATAATTTTGCATGGCAGGCACAACAAATATCATAAATCTTAAGATGACCGTGCCGTCTCACCCGGAGTTCTGGAGACTTCTGACTGAGGTCGGCGAAAGTGTCTCCAAGGGCGTGCTGCGTCTGCACCATGCTGTAAAAGTGGTTGGTTAGCGCTCGCGCTAAATGCAGCACACTCTCGTACTTCCGTTTGGTTTCCCGCAGAACCTCGATCTGAGCCTCCAGCTCCAAATCCACAGTACGTGAGCCTCGGCCAAACCTCTCAGAGATCATCTGTTTGGTGCACTAATGGAGAGAACCATAAATACAAAAGGCTTCAAAATTGGAGTGGCTAACAGCACATAACATCTAAATAGAAAAAATAAAAAGTTAATTGACAAGCCTTGTATGTGTTCAGGCCCCATTTCTTCACTATGTCAAATTTCTCCACAGCAATGCCTCTTGTGGCCTCTTCTGCTGTCATGGAGGAATTGCTACTGGTGTGATGCATGTTGGACCCTGATACACAGAAAATGCTTACAGTGAGTCTCCAATTACACACACATACACTGTCTACATACAATGTCTAGTCTTCCACAATAATATACACATTTGCAGATATTGTGGCCATCATTAATTGCATCAGAAAGACAGACAGACAGACAGACAGTGTATCAGCTGTATGTGAAACAGATGAGATGAGAGAATAAATTAATGTGTTTTACTAAATAGGGGGAAAATGTTGTCAAAGAGCACTTAAATGATCCAGCACCGTTTGGGATACCTGGGATACAGGGGATGTCATCTGATTGGCTGGCTATTCGGCAGGCTGCAATTTGGCTTGGGGCAATGCTAACACCCCTGGACTTCATTCGCAGGTCTGGAGGGGGTCATGGCCAGGAATAGCAGGGGATGTTGGGGGTATATACGGTTATGGGGAAGAGGGAGTGAGTGGTGGATATGTTAAAAAGTTATTTAGCCAATTGGGAAAATTACGTTTTACAATGGAATGGATTGCACCACATGAGAGTGAAGTGTATAGAATAATGCCAGTGCAAATGTGTGTGAATGTGAAGGAAGATGGAGGAATGGGAAATGGGAAAAAAGGGAGGGTGAGACTGAGAGAAGGTGATAAAAGTAACAAGATGAAATGAACACGGGAAAGCACATGACTGATATTTTGTTAAATCTGCTGCCTCATGACAAACAGATGGAAAAAATGTACAGTTCACTCAAAAACACACAACTGTTATTTTAAGCCCCAATATGCCAGATAATTTATTTTTAGTGTTGATTTACACAGAAACAGAGTGTGACTAGGAGTATCAGACAGTAACTGATCTGAAAGTTTCCAAACATACTTTACACCCAGCCATTGTGCAGCAGATTTTTCTAAACATTTCCTCAACAAAGTCAGCAAGATCAAAGCCAGATTACAGTTTCAAAACTAATTTGCGGAGTAAAATTACACAAGATTCATCATTACAAAGTTCCTACCAGAGAAAAAAAGCAACCTTAACCCAGGAAGAAAGAAGAGAAATAAAAATGCAGCCCGTTCCAATCTGCTTAGAGAGAAAATAAAAGCCAGAAAAACAGAAGTGATTAAATTTATTCGTGCAGAACAGCATCCTATGCCCTAGGAAAAGTCGAAATGGCTTAGAAAAGGACAATAATAGAAGGCATCATGGGAAGGTGGAAAAAGAGAAATAAGTGAGATTGGGTACAAATGAGGGATGAATGACCTTGCCCTTCATTTGGAATGCGTCTGTTGCCTAGAAAGTCAGTGTTAAGACGGATTGCAGGGCCTGAGAAAGGGTAAAAGAGAAAGAAAGTCCTCACTGAATCAGAAGGGAATAAATTTACACTGATATTAAGGCCCCAGGTGATCACCTTACAATCAGATCTACAACATCTGACAAAGTCATTTTGTTAGATACATGAAACTAAATTAAAATAAAATCAAAAGCAGTCCGTTTTGGTTGGGATACTTTGCAAAAGTTAGCCTCATTTTTCATTACAGAGGACATTCATTTAAAGGGGACCTTTTATGCCCAAGTCTCCGTTGTCCCCAGAAAGTTTCAGCTCAAAGTACACCACAGATCATTTATTATACCATGTTGTAAATGCCCATTTTTAGCAGAAGGAAAAACATGCTGTTTTCGTGCACGTATCTTTAAATGCAAATGAGTGGCTGCTCCCTACCCCGCATTCCAGAAGAAGGCGGAGCCTTTACAGCTCTTGCCTCAGATACTCCGCCAAAAAGTAAAACATCTGTTTGGTTTTGATTATCATCTCTATCGTGGTCACACTCACGTGACATTGAAGTTCGTCATCATCATCACCGATTAGCATATTCAGTCTTGATAATCTATAAATTGTGTTCCGGGGGCGGGGTTTTTGTACATTTTTAAAAGAAAATAATTCCCTTTGCTTTGAACTTTGAGCGTCATAACTTCGCAGATGTTGTTTATGCTCAAAGAGCAACATTACACACCAACTAGATTTAGAAAAGTGAAATCATAATCAACTACCCCTTTTAGTAAGTTCAGTTGACGGTTAATTTTTTGAAAAAAAGTTATTAATTTAGTTCATTTATTTATATATATATATAAATTCATTATAAATCATATATATATATAGCTGCTCTGGAGAAAACAGTGATGTCATTGTCCAGCTCAGTTCAGTTCTCATATAATGGCGTCAATGCAGGCAGACCAATAATATTGATGAATATTAAATGTGCTTAGAGAGAAATTAAAAGCCAGAAAAACAGAAGTGATTAAATTTATTTCTGCAGAACTGCATCCAGCAGAACACATTTATGTTCAAACCATGTAAAAGTGAATTTAGCATAATAGGTCCCCTTTAAAAAAAAAAAAAAATCTAAAACTAAAGGATACCTGAGGATCTGTGGCCTTTTTCACTCTGGTTAATGTCAAACTTTAAAGCCATTAAGAATGACTCACACACTACCTATACACACAATGACCAATGCCAGAGGCCCTGGCTCTCATTTGGATTGCACCATAGGAAAGAAAGGACCGGAAAACTCAGCAAGGAAAATATGCAAACCATATTGTACAATTCCAACTTCTTCTCCACAAAAAATATGTATGTGTTTGCATCTGAGAGTACAAATGTCAGCCAAGTCATTTCAAACTTGGTAAAGACCACCAATTAAAAAAAAAAAAAAAAAAAGTCAATGCATGTTTGGGGTCAAGTGAATCTAAAGCCAGCCTAATTATACTGGAATTTCTTTGCCCAGGTTATTTTGAACATATGAAGACTTTGCCATCTGAAATTTCCTTCTAGAATGATAATTTTTATCAAGCTTGTATGTTTATGTTCAGTTATTTCACTTTAATGGCAATGAAAATGACCTATTAATTGTCATTAAAGTGAAATCACTGAACTTAAACATACAAGCTTGAAAAAATGCTCATTTTAGAAGAAAATTTCAGATGGCACTTAGAGGCTTTTGCATCTGAAGTTTTGCATATTGCTAGGTGAGACTGTATTTTACGTGTTCACTGCAGAAGTAGCAAAATGGGTTTTGGAAGAAGATGTGAAGAACAGTGAAGAGTTAAAGAATGACAGGGTTTCTTATACCTTTGATAGAGCTGGTTGGAATGATGCCTTCCGTCGTACCTCCATAACCACCTGAAACGATGCTGGTTTCATTTAGGTTGGGCCCGGATACCATGACCTGTTGCAAGTCCTACAGACATGGAAACAGAGAAAAGAAGAGATCTTAAGTATTCAAATTGGCGACCTAAAAATTATTTTGTCATGTAGTGAGCCATTTGTGTAACAAACATAGGCAAACGTTGTTAATTGTTAGAAGGAACATTTTAGGGTTAGAATCACATGGGACCTAGAATTAATAAGAATCATGTGTCTGTGAGACATAAAAAAAATTCATATGTAACTTCCTGTGAACAAACCCTCTGAAAAATCCATGGGTTTCCTTGTTGTAGTAAATGAATTTGAGACCAAAGCTTACCAGGCAATTACAGCACAAGGAAGGAAACAGTCTGAACAGTTATCTGAAACAAGTCACATTAGTGACTATAAAACGGTCAACAACCCACACCAAAGCATACATGTTATCTGAGACCATAAACTACAAAACAGAGCCTTCTTACAAATAAACAACAAATCCGCATTGATTTGATCAAATAATTGTTTTTATGTGTTAAACAATCACAATATTAAGTCAACTTTCTTTACAAGTGCACTATGTAACTTTTTTTGTAAAAAAAAAAAAATAGAAAAAAAAATAAAGTGGTAAATAGTCAATACACCATCAATTCTTCTTCAAAAAAAGTGTTTTTGTCTTACTTTTAGACCAAGAGGGATGTTTTTCACGCAAAATTGCAGACTAGCGACAAGTGTGGGAGTGGCATAGGTTAGTTGTCACAACTAGCAAGGAAGGTTGACGATATGGAGCACGGTAAATCTCAAACCTCTGGGGAATCAACCAGTTTAAACAAACGCCGAACAGAGGCGCTTCTGCTTGCAAAAAGAGAACGCAACAGAGCTTGTAATAAAACAAGAATCAACATTGGCCTGGCTTTTTGGAGATGGCCAGAACTGAGGGATTTGAAATGTTGTAAAAGTGACACGGAGATTGCGTTTTTATTACTATTTATTTTATTGAACTGATAAATTGCCATATGTAGCTCTCTAACAGACAGAGAGAATTATTAAAGAATTATCTATTGTGAAGGGTCATTTCATTATGTTGTTGTAAAGCTGTGCTGGAATTATTTTCAAGGAACTACCGTGTCTATTAATGGGTAGGCTAAAGCTACCGTAACATCTTCAGCAAGTCAGCTTGAGATCCTTTCCATCTAAACTGGTTATATCTCTTAAGCCTAGTAGTGAATGTTTTATGAGCGGTAGGAAAACCATATTCATCCGCAAAGTCACGCAGAGCTGAAGCGCAACCAAAACAATGTCCTTCCGCAAAATACATTCAAGTTTGTTTTTTAACCGCTAGAGGGCCAAAAGTTGCATACTGTACATTTAACTAGTTAAAGGAGAAAGTTAAATTAAATGTATCATTATTAGGGCTGTCAAAATTAACACATTAACGCTTTCGATAATTTTTTTCAGTTTAACGCATTAAAAATATTTTATGCAATTAACGGAGCATCCGTTTTTTTAATATAGCTAGCGTTACATTATATGAACACTCTTCTTCATGTAAATGCTTTTAAACCATTAAAGCGCAATAAGAAACAAACTCAGTGCGGAACTGGCGTGTGCCATGCTGCATTGAGTTCTCTTTCACGCTTGAACAGAAAAAAACACACTAAATTATGCCAAAATGCCCATTTTGTCGAGGATCCTCATAAGGACAGTCTTAAATGAACGTAAAGATTTATGAAACTGGGATGAGTGCCTGTGACGACCTGGGTCTTCATTGGGTTTTTCCCAGTAGCAGACGGATGACTCCGCCCCCCCGTAACCTGGTTGCATCCGTGACACCTGTGCCTAATTTCCCTTGCCTCTTTAAGAGAAGCAAGCTCGATGGCAGAGGGCGCGGGCGGCCAACTTGATTGCTACAATCATACATGATGATACAATCATAATTGCGAGAGGTCCTGGGTTCAGATCCCGGACGAGCCCCCATTTGTTACGCCCCGTGACTCAAAAAAGGGGACGCAACAAAAAAAAGGGGACATAAGAAAGCCAATTCGTAAAGAAACGTTTTTATTCAGATAAGATAAATATACAAAAACTATGTACTGTAGTAGTCAAAAGTCAGTAATGTCGTGCTGGGTGTATGTGTGAGAATGTAATGTGCTGTAGTGTCGTGATGCATGCAAAAAGAAACATAATCAAACAATAACGAAAGCAATCAAGTTGGCCACCCGCGCCCTCTGCCATCGAGCTTGCTTAAAGAGGCAAGGGAAATTAGGCACAGGTGTCACGGATGCAACCAGGTTACGGGGGGGCGGAGTCATCCGTCTGCTAATGGGAAAAACCCAATGAAGACCCAGGTCGTCACAGTGCCAGATTAACGTCATGTGCAGCAGGTCTTAAAGTGACAGCAGCCTAATAAACCTGCTCCTGTCTATGTCATTAATGTAAATCAAAGAACAAAAGAGAGAGAAAAATCATTCACTGCTCTTGACTGAAAATTTTTTGTAGCTTTAATAAAAATGTATCTATATTAAATGTATAGTTTACGCAGTGAAAACTATGAAGTGTTTGATAACTATTACATTTCTGTAGCCTATATTTACTACCTGTTAGATCAAATATTTAAAATATACGGACTTTATGTGGTTTCTTTCTACATTAATTTGGCAATTGAATATTAAATTAATAAAATATAAAAATTTATTAAAAACTTTAATGTAAGGGCGATTAATTACAAAGAAAATGTGCAATTAGTTTTTTTTTATTTTATCGATTGACAGCACTAATTCTTATACATTTTAACGAGGGAGGAACAAAGTCCATTTATATAATGGACACTTATGTAATGTACAAGTATATGACTATGTAGTACTATAGTAAATATAATACTTTTTCACTGACAAAATATACAATTTCATTCATTTCCATTGTAAAACAAATGTCAAATGAATTTGTTGTTTTTGCTAGGACATAAACAGGCTCATGGGATACATATGCTGGTATACAGTACGCTCTGTACTGTATGCAGTGGCCCCTTTAAATAAAAAAAACAGAATTAATTATTATAATACAAAATCCACTGAACATACTGTATAGAGTTAATAGGTACTAAAAGGTCACTAGCCATTGGTTAATACCACAAAGGGACAAAACAGGATGTTTTTCAAAACAAACAAAATCTGTAGAATTTGGATTTGTATCTAACCTCAAACACTTGATTAATATGGAGTGACAGAGGCCAAAAAAGAATGCATGTGATTTGAAAAACATCCCGTTTATTAAGACAAGATTATGGGGAGAACTAAAACCATTTTCTGCTGGAAAGACATACACGTGCAAGCAAACACACACACACACTGCCACCCTTCCCAGTGTTCCTTCTCACCCTGAGGGCTGCGGGACTCCCTACCTTCTCTCTTAAGCTCCACTGAACCTTTGCAGCCTGCACAGACATCAGGGAAGAACATGACAACAAAAAGACAAAAGAAAGAAAACAAACCAAAAATGAAGCACAATGTGAAACAAAAACTTGAAAACAGTGATGATAAAATAATCTATCAAACACAATGGAATCCATATTTTAGGGTCGATTAGCACCTGTTAATACAACAATGACAGACTTCAAAGCTTGACAATAAGAAAAAATACATTGAGTTACACTACTTTGCATAATTTCAGCCCTCATTGATCAATGAATAAACCCTCTTCATAAAGTGCGTAGCTAACAGATCCTTGTCACTCCAAACATCAGTGAACAAATGGATGGGGATTACAAAAAAGAAAATGCCACTCTTTCTCTCTCTGGGTAAAGAACACTTAAAAAGTCTGTTTTCACATTCTGGCTCAATGCTACCGATCTATTTAAAGACCCAATGTAACGCCAAAGTGCCATCTGCCTTTAGCTTTGCCATTATTGCAACTGTGAACATGATCAGCCGTGGTCCTCCTGGGATGAGCTTTTTAAAATGGACTTAACATGAGAATGACAAAAAAATTAAAATATACCTATTTTTAAAACAAATAGTTCCCTATAGGAATGATTAAACCTCTTAGCAAATATCTCGCTTGTGTTTGCTCAACACGTCTTCTCCCGGATCCAGTGCCACAGTTTAGTTGTCTTACAGAGGTGTGTCTTGTGACAACATTACCACTATTTACAGTGGTTTGAACAATAAGGAGATTTACACTTTGTGCTTGGCCGCATTAGCCTGTTACTCCTGAAACACAAAGACAATGAAGACACATGCTAGACTTCCAATGAAGTCATTTTTACGAAACAAATGCATATTACTATTACTTAACCTTAATTTGTAACTGCTTATTTCAAATCTCCAAGAAAAAGCTGAAAAATGATGAACTGCAATGTTTGCATCACCTGCTACCTTGAGTTTTTTTTCTCATGGCTGATATTGCGAAACAACACAAAACAAACTTGTTAGACAGCTAGATTTCAGACTCTAACAATATATATAAACCTAAACGCTGTGACCAACATTTTGATGCTTTGATACTTTGATTCAGCTTTGCAAACAGAGGAAAAAACTGAATCATTAGGGTGGGTTCAGGTAAACTGGACCACTTTTTGACATTGAAATCACTATTAAAATGTGGCCCGATGCAGCTGAATCACATGTATCACTCACCTGCTCCAGGCTGTCATCTTCTGCCAGATTCCTGGAGTCCCCATTACTGTTAATAGGAATCTCCATAGTGGCTGCTTTACTCATCATACTCTCCGCCATACTGGAGTGTTGCTGAAAGACAGAGTGAGATAAGGAAAAAAGATAAGAAAATTAAACAGAGAGAGCTTTTCATTATATTACAAAAGGTAGTCCATGACATTTCAGAATAATATATTCATGAATTCACAGCTGCTAATTAACAATGTAGACCAGAACTCACTTCAGACAACAAGCACTAGAGAATAAATTATTATTATGTCTAACTCACAAGGTCAAAGTGAATGGTAACCAAGGCTGGCCGTCATTCTACATGACATCCTTTCGTAAAAAAAAACACGAGGCTGAATAAATAATGACAATATATGTAAAATATCCCTTTAACTAAAATATACAAGGCCTTCTATACTCCACATACATTTGGTGGCAACATGGAAAGGAGTTTACACAGGAATGTTCTGTTCAAAAGTACTTATCAGATCTGACAGAGCCCAACCCAGTCATTATCATAAAAGGCACTGCAATGGAGTTCAAGGACTAGATCTTTCACTTCAAACCAATTAACCTGGTTAAAAACCCCTGTGAGTTTCTGTACCTCTGTGATATTTCCATTGATACTTGCTTTGGTTACTCCTTCAGAGCTCAATCCTCTCACCCCTGCGGGAGGGGCTTCGCTGCAATGAGTGAGCAACTTCTCAAGCAGGCTTTCATTGTTAGCTCACATAAAGCTCCCAAGCTCAGCCTCCTCAATGGGCAGAGGAAAATATAGGAATGCAAGGAGCTATGTAACAATCATGTGACTCATGCAAGTTTGTCTAAGCTTCAGCTTTAGACAGGCGCTCAGAGAGCCGATCTGAGCGGAGACATCATAGCCTGCCTTCACATAAAAGCCATTTAATTCTCCTGAGTGCTGAAGCATGAAATTTAGGAAGGGGAAAAAAGCTAATGGTTCAAGTCTTATCTGTAAACTACAGGAATGGAAAACTAGCATTAATAAATTTGCACTCAGTGAGCAGTTGTGATGGCGGTGAGCCAGTGCAAGTGCTCCTTTACTATAATGAAGGAAAGGAGGGGATAGGACTGTGGTCATGGGATGTGGGATGTTCTGACCTTACTGAAGACATTCAAATAAGCACCGTTTACTTAGCATAATGAAATTGTGGCAATGTCATTACGAGAGAAAACTATTCAATTTGTGGCTTGCAGTATGACCCTTGCTTTACCAGCTACCTGTTGATGTGAATTACATTCTCTCTTACTGTGCAGCTGCACATTTGAATGATCCAGTCAATGAAGAAATGCTATTATTTAGAAGGACATCTGGGATCAATTTGGTTGACATGTCAGAACCCATTATCAAATATGCAAACTCTCAATTACAGCTCATCTGATGGATATATGCATGCTAGCAATTCCCTAGCAACCACCCAGAATACCTTAGAAACCGCCCAGAACACCATAGCAACCGCCTAGTAAAACCCTAGCAACCGTGCCGAATTTTTCCACTGCAAGCGCCACTCACATTTTCTTCAGGAAATGTACATTCTAGTTAATTATGTTCCTCTACCTTGCTACGTGGACAGGGTGAACTTATGGAGAACTTTGCAATGGCTTCAAGGATCTACAAAATAATATGAAAGAAAAACAGATAGGCCTGTAATTTGACAGCCATGACAACACAACAAAATACATCACTGACTTTGGCCTTTTTTCCTGTGATTTTCCACTGGTTTTGCGGAGGCAGCATGCCATCTAACCAAGGCTGCATCTATGACAACAAGTACAGTACAGACTCAAGCTAGCAGGCTGAGGTGATGTTGCTTCATTAAGCACCTCCCTAAAAATATGTCTCAAGGGACCACAGTGGTAACAAGAGGCTCTTTAAAACAAAACAAAACAAGACATATTCCAAGTCTACACTAGTGGTGAGGATTTTAATCCAGCCCAGTGAACTATTCTTTCAGTTGTCAGTTCTGCATTATGTCAGTAGGTGGCTACAAGTGTGTTACGAAGAGTCATTAAACCATTCACTCAACCGTGTCAGTCAACAAAAACTATTTTTATCCTTAAATAAAATGTTCATGCTTACAAATCTACTAATAGACTCAAGAGTGTCATAGTCATTTTCCAAATAAACAACAAAGCAATTCTATCTCTATTTTGTCAAATGAATGATTCTTCAATATGTCCAACCACATAAATGCTCCTTTACAGCCAGCTCTCAAATGTTATTGGCTCGTGCTATAGCCTACCAGCTACTATATAAAACATGAATGCAAACGAAAGAATTGTTAGTACATGGACATGAACGAAAACAATTCGTCTACTTAAGTCTAAACTAGTGGTGAACGAATCTTTAATCTGCCTGCTGGCTAAAGTATATTGGGCTACAACCTGGGCGAACAGGTGGCACATGTGAACGTTGACAGTTGGTTCGTGACATTTTACCTACGACACCACCTCGATAAACAAACAATACCTTCAATCCATAATTTCTATAAAAGCACGGGAGTTCTACTACGGATATTTATATAATCGACCTTATGGCTCGTTCAACCGTGAAACATTTTATTTCTCATAACGCATCATTGTCATGATGTGTAAGGTACAGTCAGCTGACTCAAGCATCCACTGTCAAAGTGACGGTCCTTGTCGCCCAAGGGCCTTTTCTTAAAAGAAACCGCTTTTCAAATTGCATGCATCAAGACAGATAAACACACTTGAATCATAAAATCGCTAAATAAAGCCACATATTAATTTTCGCCGTCATATTTCACAACAATGCATGGAGTACATTAATGCTATTTCGATGTCTGCTTACTGCGATAATGACTGCATAAATAATAAAGATCAATACATAAATGTTATCTTACCTGTGTTTTCTATTCTAGGATTAGCTATTTGACACGCGTGCTGAATATTTTATCCCAGTTCATGCGCAATCAAACGCTGACACTTCAAAAAGAGTGAGGAAATTATAAAAGCATGCATTCATTGAGGCTGAATTTATGTTAATTCATAAGCAGGCGGTTTTTCCCATGTTCAACCGATTCCACCATGTCCGGCGGCTTGTTTGTATTATTGGGCGAATCAGCCTCCAGTAGCCCGAAATGCCTTGCGGATCTGACGACAGGCGCCGACCTTCCTTTAGCCGACGTGGAGCAAGCAGCAGGCGCGAGGAGGAAGCCATGATGAGAAGGGAAGAGAGGAGGCGATGAATAAAAACCAAACGTACAGAGAAGAAGAAGATGATGATTGTTATTATTATTATTATATAAAAACAGAAAAGAAAACATATTTTGAGAACTGTTTCTTAAATCTTTTCAGTTTTATCCTACATTTCCTCAATCTGTCTTGATGTGTACCTTGGTGGGAATTCTTTCAATATTTAGCCTACTTAAAACTATCTGTTTAATAGTTATTGATGACAACAATAGTAAGACCACATACATAACATAAGAAAACCACTAGATCCAGCAACCAGTAAAATCCTCTGTTTGTCAGAGGGTGGCAGTATAAGGCCAGGCAAGGCACTATAAGCAAAGAACAAGAGACATACTCAATAAAAGAGTCGTTTTTGCGGCACTTCAGAGACATTCCTAATATCAAAAAGTAATTTTCTGTAAAGCTGCTTTAAAACTATATTATGAAAAAACATTATACGAAATAAATGAATGTAAATGATTATCAATGACATGTAGGCCTAGCTGAAAGGACTTCACACAATTATTTTCTCTAGATATCATAGGACTATTGTTTTGTTTTTCTGGCCCTTAACCATCTTCACCCACAAAAGCATTGAAATGCTGCAGGACTGTAGAGTCACTTGCCTTGGGACAGCAAAATTTAGCTACCATAATGCAAGGGGCAAAGTTCTATTATTGTGGTTGAACCATGTAGGCATACTGTTTTCTCTGCCAGGGTCCTCTGTCCCATTCTGACTTGTGCTCCTACTTTCTTTATCACTGGTAGGCATACTTGAAGATTCACTGATATGGTTCCAACAACTTTCAATAACAGAACTCATTAGAAATCATAACACGTGTTAAAACAGTATGGTTATTATTTTAAAACGTGTTCAAACATATTCCACTCACTCTATTTCTTTTTCATTCCCATCACCTAGACATACTCTCACAGCTTCTCACTCAAAGCGCCATGAGAATGTCTGTACAGACCCGAGAGGAGAGTTTGTCTCCAGCGTTGTGGTGGGTCCTGGTGTTTCAATGTCTCAGCAGGGGGGCTCTGCATTTCATATTAACCTCTCTGATAGAATCAAGCAAACAACCATCCAAAACATAAAGGGATATTTTTATGGTTATTGATGCAATATGCAATTGCTGGCCTTCTCAACCATGCGTAAATGCATTCCTGCTATAGCTTTATAAAGCAGCTAACTTAATTTGGCATGTGAAGGCTGTTAACAGGACAACCTGCCATTTTTTAGAGGTGTTTCAGAAGTTTCCCTCAGCTGCCAAAGCTAAGCTTTTACTGTTTTTGTTGGTTTATATTTCACTGCACTGTAACAGCCCTTGTGGAGCTTGCACATATGACTTTTTGTTTAATGAGTAATTTGCACGTACGGTGATGTTGGAAACCTTCCCCACACACAAACTGTGAATACCCACAGTCATTATAAAACAAGCTCCACAAAGAAAAGTGTTTCAAACCTCAAATTAGGCAACAAATATATATGCAATTTAAAGAAAATCCAATTATTATATTTGCCTGCTTCAGACTATTTACTATTTGGTGACCTGAACTTAATGGTCGAACCCAGACAGCAACATAGTGTCGCCCAGATCCGGCCCACATCTGTTATGTGTAGAATCCATATGTTTACTGACATGTTGCTGTCTGGGAAGAGATGCTTATTTTTTTATTCTGGATCTTTTACAAAGACTTAAATAATAAACATGTTTTATTTTTTTTATTAAAATTTAATTTTATACATATTTTTAAGAACTTGTCACATGGGTTTTAAAATATACCTTTCTAGTATTTTGAACCCCCTTATTTGTCAATGACTCTTATATGAACCACTTGGTGGCGCTGTAACCTACATAGATGATAACCTACATGATTACATGAGAATGTATGTTTTGAAAACTAGCCGCCACCTCTCTGTAACCTTGTTCACCTTAAATGGCTGCATTCGTCTTGAGATGTGTGACATGTTTGTGTGTGACTTTTGGTAGTTTGCAGTCGAATGCTCATCATAACAAGTGAAATCCAGCTGCCACACATCAGCATAGCACAATTTGTACTTCTCACACTGCCAAATTTTTCATGTCCCTCATCATAAAACCTCTAATAAGGTCACTATTAATGGGATCCTGATCAAGCTATTTCTTAAACACAGAGCTGTCCATCCTCTGAATACAATCTGGTTTTGACTAACTCTCTCAACAATGAACTCCGAAAAACAGTTAAGGTCACGGAAGAGACTGGGCAGAAACACATGCGTGAAAAGATTTATTGTTGACATCAGCTGATTACATTTTGCAAACTGTCAAGCATAATTTGAACCTTTTTTTAGTCTTCATGTTTCAAATAATTATGTCTTTGTTTATCTGCGAATGAACAGCTTATTATTTGTGCATGTGACTGGAAAACACTATTGTTACTGTACATGCATAAATCTTTTATCAGTTTGACACAGGCACTGCATTTTATCTAAATGAACTTGTGATTGCAATGAAGATATAGGCCTACACTTAAATTGATAAAAAAATGTTCTATTCATCAAAGAATCCTGAAAAAAAAAACAGTTTTCAACATTGACAGTAATAAGATACATTATTAATAACTAAGTACCAATAATAATTGAGCACCAAATCAGCATATTAGAATGATTTTTTGAAGGATCATGTGGACACTGAAGACTATGGATATGGAAGCTTGTTTCCGCCACTGAATAATAAATAAATAATAATAATTGCGACTTTTTATCTCACAATTCTGACTTTTTTTTTCACAATTGCGATATATCAAGTCAGAATTGTGGCTTTTGTCTCAGAATTGCGAGATATGAAGTCAGAATTGTGAGAAATAAAGTTGCAATTGTGAGAAATAAAGTCGCAATTGCGAGATATAAAGTCGCAATTCTGAGATAAGTCGCAATTGCGAGATATAAAGTCGCAATTCTGAGAAATAAAGTCGCAATTGCGAGATATTTAAAGGCGCAATTCTGATAAATAAAGTCGCAATTGGGAGATATAAAGTCAGAATTGCATGATATAAAGTCGCAATTGCGTGTTATAAAGTCAGAATTGGGAGATATGAACTATTCTGTGTTAAAAAAAAAAAAAAAAAAAAAGTCCGTCTTTTTTTTCCTTAGAATTGGACTTTATATCTCACAATTGTGAGTTTATATCTCACAATTCTGAGAAAAGATGTCAGAATTGTGAGATATAAACTCGCAATTGCGTGTTATAAAGTCAGAATTGTGAGATAAAAAGTCGCAATTATCTTTTAAAATGTTTTATTTTGTGGCGGAAACAAGCTTCCATAGAAACAAGCTTCCATAGTAGACTGGAGTAATGATGCTAAAAATTCAGCTTAGCATCACAGGAATAAATTACAATTTAATAGGCTATATATTAAAATAGAAAACAGTTCATTTGAATTCTAATAATATTTCACTATTTTACTATTTTTACTGTATTATAAAACAAATAAATGCAGCCTTGGTGAGCAGAAGAGACTTCTTTCAAAAACATTCTTAATTATTCCAAACTTCTAACTGGCAGTGTATGTTGAATTGAACCCATGACCTTGGAGTTACTAGCGCCATGCTCTACCAGCTGAGCTACAGCAACAAGAAGACACATCACACCTTGTGTATTGATCTCCCCTCAGTGTGGTTCTTGTTACTTGGGTCCGGACCAAAGCGCAGATGACTGATTCCTGGATGCCGAGTGCTACGGCAGCCTGTGGGATCAACTCTGGAATGCTGCCTTCACTTGTGAAGAATCCAGAGTCATGTTTATGAGATTAAGTACCAAACTGCACTCCCGGCTCAACGGATGACCCCAACATCCCACCTCGATATCTTTCATGAGGAACCAGACGCCATTTCGGTCTGTGTGTGTATGAACACGGACATACCAGTATGTATGTTCATATGTGTGTATTTGCACGAAGCACAACTAGAAGCAGCTGCTGGAGCCCCTTGCTCTCGGCCCACAGCTCTCGCCTCAAATCACCCTCCAGAGAGCACAGAGACATGGTACATCAGAGGCTGCTGACTGATCCAAACCAGCTCCCACGAGACGCACAGCACCAGTTTGTCTTCGTATGTCAGAGCTGGCTGTTGGTGAAACTCCTCTGGCCAAAGTTAAATCAAAAAGTTCCGAGCAGATAACATTATGTAAATGAATTAGGGAATGTAATGAAATAATACACATTATTAAACAGTAGTTAGTTCTGGTCTGGCTTTGTTATTATTAACTAGAACTAATACTAAAATGATTAAAACTCATTTCCGTTAATTTCATAATAAAGCTGAAATACAATAAAATATGAATATTAGATGAAAAACTTATAATAATTTGAAATAAAATATGTTGAAGTACTAAAATGGCTAAAAATAAAGCTGGAATAAAAATAAAGCTAAATAGAAATGTAATTCTAATTTGTTCACTGATCAGTGAGGAACATCACTATATGTTTCTCGGAGATGCTCAATGCTCAGTTCTACTTTGGCTTCTTTTGGAACTATTTTCACTGGTAGAATAAATATAGACTCGTAATATTTTCTAAAATGTCTAAAAGTTTATTATATGTTAATTGATATAGATATGTAGACATTTTATCATGTTTTTCTGTTAGAAATTTAATTTACAGCATCTAAATAATTTACAGCACCTACTAGGTAATTGCACAAAGCACCTTCCCACAATTTCCTAAATGAATTTAACTCAAGGATGGCTTGAGAAGCTTTCACTTTCACCCATTTAACAGTACATGGTTGCCAAACTGCTGCCAAAAGGCCACAAATACATTGCCAAGGCATCTAAACCGCAAAGTTAAACGAGAAACAGGGCTGTTGTATTTTAGAAGCACTGAACTCTCGCTCATTCCAAACACCATGAGGTAAAAGTCTCTATGTGGCTTTGCCCTCCACATTTTGAAGTTTTTCGCTGTGAGCATAGCAGGAGAGAGTATTTGCGCATGTGTGTGTGCATCTGTGTTTGTGGGAGATTACTCTGTGACAAAGTGTTCACACGCAACTCAGCAGCCAGCTGCAGAAATTCTGCTTGTTTTCTCCACAGAGCTGTCTCTGCCCAAGGAATCTAAATGTTCCCCTTAAATCACCAAACCATATCTGTGGACCAAAATCTAGACCCAAAATGACTTAATTTATCTAAGCCTTTATCATTAGAGATCTGTAATTCATTTGCTTCAATACACGCTAAATTAAGAAAGAATTCACATGGTAGACGTTATTTGTTAATACTAAGTGGGCGAGAGAGAGGGAAAGAGCAGATTTACAGCTGTGAATACAGGTGTGTCCTGTGTGATCCATCAATAAATTGTCTCAAGACACTCAAGCGTGAAAAGCAAGAGTGAAACCATGATTGGTGTGTTTATGTCAGGATATCTTTTGACACCGCTTTACCATTTCACATTCAATCAAAACCATAGGGCTGAAACCAAACTGGAGCCAAATCTGTTTGCTTAAGTCAGCAAACAGATTTGGCTCCAGTTTGGTTTCAGCCATGGTTTTGATTGAATGTCTAACCCTAACCCAGTAGTTGATTCAAAACAAGAAATTTTGATCTCAAATCTCACCCCCTTCAGTCAGAATTTTCACCAGGGCTTGAATATGAACTATTTTGACATCAATACCATGGGGAAAAACTACCATTTAGATTATTTTTTATATTATCTCATAATTTGGCAGCAGGTATATTAGGCTGCTGTCACTTTAAGACTTGACACACAGATCCATTATCCGGTTACACATGCATTTTATTTTTTAACTGTTTTATTTTACTTTCACTTAAAATGTAACTGTGAATACTCACCAAGACCGGCATTCTGACGTTATTTTGTGTGTATTTGACTGTTTAGGTCGATAAGCAGCGAAAAATAACTAAATTTAGTACTGAGAGGTGGCTTTATGTGCGCACTTTGGGTGTGGGCACAAAATCTGTGGGAATGAGTAAAATGATGTGCAATACGTGCAATCCCACGCTGAAATTTAAGCCCTGTAACACCAACAATATTCATCCGGAGCAAATGAGTTGAGGGGAGGCAGATTTATGTGTCAACTCACTGTCGGAGAGATGATAGAGTGACAAAGCGCAGCTGGAATCGTGTATCTATTCTGTGGAAAATGAGTATTGTAAGCGTTTCAGATATTTCAATAAAGTAGTTTTTGACAACACTACATTGCACTTCATTTATTATTTCAGGTGCCTTTATAAAAGACTACAATTGAAAAATGTATATATAAAATGACTGCGTTACACGTCACTGCTGAAATACACCTGCATTTGGTGGGTTGGTAGGTATGAATGTCAAGCCGTGTTTGTCACACTAAGGGCTTTCAATTAAATCATACTTTAATAGCATGCTAAAACGTTATAGCATGCTAGATGAGCGTGACTCCCTCATTTTGTTTAATTTCAAATGAATCAACTCAATTCATCAAGTATAAATAGCTCATGTTCAGGCCTGTGGCCATAATAATCTAGATTTAAGTGTTTACATACTAATATTCAAAATCTGCTTTTGATGTTGTGTTTCCCATAGCATTGTCTCCAGCACGGCTTTGTGTAAACCATGTGTCTCTGCCAGGCGGTCACCTCCTGGAGTTCAGTCCTGTAATGCGCAGAGAGAAAGATGGATGGTCTTCCTCAACAAAGTCATTAAGAGGGTGAGCAAACATTCCTTTAGCCCCTCTTAAAATGACAAGCCTCTCTCTCTAAATAAAACACGTAGCTGCACAAAAACAAATAACTTTTCCAGAACACTCCTCTCCAATGTCATCTGATCCGGAACTGCTTTCTGAAAGATGTACTGATAAATAAATGCAAAGGGGTGACCTTTGACCCATGAGGGGGTCCTATAGATACAGGGGGCCTCAGTGGTTTGGGAATTGAAGGGAGGCACCGCTTTAGGTCAGTCTCACCTGTAAGTGAATAACGATTCACTTCTTTGGTTATTTGCACCCACAGCCATTTGACTAAAGTGTATAAATCATCTCGATTTAGCATACACTTCTCTTCCAGACTACCCATTGCCTAAACTAACCAACTCTTGCTTTAAAGGTCCCGTTCTTCGTGATCCCATGTTTCAAACTTTAGTTAGTGTGTAATGTTGTTGTTAGAGTATAAATAATATCTGTAAAATTATAAAGCTCAAAGTTCAATGCCAAGCGAGATATTTTATTTAACAGAAGTTGACTACATCGAACGGCCCGTTTGGACTACATCCCTCTACTTCCTTCTTTAATGACGTCATTAAAACCATTTTTTGACTAACCTCTGCCCACAGGAATGCTCCCTCAACTCTACCGAAATTCGTTTATGTACTTGCGCACTTCTAATAACTTACTGTGTTTACTCAGCTATAGGTGATTTTCTGAAGTAAAACTGACGCTTCATCTTTTGTGTGATGTAGGGCTGTAGTACTCGAGTCCGGTCTTGGACTCGAGTCCGGACTCGAGACCGCTTTTCTATGGTCTCGGACTTGTCTCGGACTCGCTGGTATTCGGACTCGGACTTGTCTCGGTCTCGGCCACTGGTCTTGCCAAATATGGCTTTTGGTCTCGACCGAGTCCAGGTTTCTTTATTATGTTCCCAGTAATCATACATACGTCGCTGCGATATTAAAACAATATATTATTGGAGGGAAAGTGAAACACTGGCCACCTAATAAGTATTTCGGCTCTTTTTCGTGAGCCGGCTCGTTTCACTCAGCTCACTGAAAGAGCCGGCTCTTTTGACTCACAAACGGCTCTTTAAAAAATAAATGTTTAAATAAACTCGCTGAAAGTCCACCGCTAGTGCAACGTGAATATTCACATTTTTAATTGTCCATAACACCCCGAAAACTAGCCTGCTTGCCTTGCACATCTAATTAATGGGCAAAGTTTTCCGACTTTTTTTCTTACCTTTCTTTCTTTGCCTATTCCATGAGTGGTAGGCGCAATGACTGGCTGTTTTAAAATATAGCTAATATCGAAACAAAATAACCCAGCTCATAACTTGCAGGTTTGCTTAGTGGCAAACTTTTTTCATTTGATTGCTTCAGCCGCCACCCGCCCGAAATTAATTAAAATATTATTTTTCGTCACGTCATCTGCCCGTTCCGCGGTTTATCCGCATCTCTTGTGTGTGTGTGTGTGTGTGTGTGTCTGTGAGTTGTCTCGGTCTTCCCTCATGCAGTTTAATTGGTTGACATCGCGTGTATGATTGACAGGAACAGAATGTAAGGCTGATCAGACAGTCGAAACGAATGTTAGGCCTAGGCTATGTAGGCCTAATTATTATTTTTTTGTTGTTCTTTGAATTAGTCAATTATTTTAAATAAAATTAAAATTATTCATTATTTCATTATTACATAATGATTTAATTTCTATAGGCTAGCCTATATTTTTTAGCAGACTTTTTTTTTCCTGTCCTGGACTCGGTCTTGACTCGGACTCGAACCTTTTTGGACTCGGTCTTGACTCGGACTCGAACCTCTTTGGACTCGGTCTTGACTTGGACTCGACTAGTCCTGGTCTTGGACTTGTCTTGGACTTGACAAAGGTGGTCTTGACTACAGCCCTAGTGTGATGTACAATAAACTTTATTAAACTCATGTTGGATCATCGTTCAGACAGCAGACTTGTAGGCTATTAATAAATAATGGATGCATACAAGCAGATGACAAATACGTTATAATAACCGTAATTAAACTACTAAACTATACCCGTTTCATCTCTATACAGCACTCTGACTCTGTAGGCATTATTGTCCGACTCGAAATGAACACCATTACTGAGAGTTTCTGATAATATCATCATTCCGTGAGATGAAATTGTCCTGAGAGACTGAGCGTGATCTCATGAAGCTCCGCCCCCTGTGTCGTCCAGCAGCAGCTCATTTGCATTTAAAGGGCACACACTAAAACAGCGCGTTTTTCTGAGCCCCAAAAAATGACAGTTTAAACATGCTGTAAAAAATGATCTGTTGGGTATTTTGAGCTGAAACTTCACATACACACTCTGGGGACATCAGAGACTTATTTTACATCTTGTGAAAAGGGGCATAATACGGGACCTTTAAGGACAATGATGAAAAGAGCAGCCACTAAATTTAGTTTTATAGGCCACAGGTTTTGTAGAGAGATAATTTATAATAGGCATTCTGTTTATTTTGGTTTAGATATCTAAAATGATTCTCACATCTTCAGATATGTTCACCCGGTCTGTTGTTTTTATTTATTTATTTTTCTGCTTAAAGGAGCTGTATGTAAGATTGTGGCCAAAACTGGTACTGCAATCACTGTATCCCCTCCCCCTCCCCCCTGACTCGAGGTTGCCAGATATGTTGCAGGATCCAGCAGGAACGTAGGCTGCTACAAGGAGCTGCAGCTGTGGTAACTAGAGCAGAGCTGGCAACCCGGATGCCGAAACACTACTGACTTTGTGATTGGTAGATAGGTGGAGGGTGGAGCATCAGGCCAAAACACAAGATGACAACATCAACATCAGTTGAGGGCTGCAACTTCACTTTTTAAATGACAATATCCTGGCCGTACTACTGTTGTCAGTGATATAAGTATTTGAAATGAACATGATTTCTTAATGTCTAGTGACATATCAGGGCCATTTTATGATTAATTGAAATACATTTCTTACATACAGCTCCTTTAAGTGAATACCGAGAATTAAAAAATGTTGTCTAGAGCATCTAGAAACTGTCTCTTGACATGAAAGCCTAATGATACATTTATACAGTGCTGGTTAGTAATTGATTACATGTAATCTGGATTTTATGATGAATTTTATGGATTACATAATCAGATTCCAAAAATTAAGGACTTGTAATTAGATATAGAATAAAAGAATATTAGAATAAAATACTCGTAATCAGTTACTTTTTGTTGAATATATTCTCACAATGGCAGTAAATTATTCGTAATTCATTGTATTACTCTTTTATCTTTTAAATTTTCCTTTTTAAAAAAAGCCTCCTGCTTAAAGGATAATACCGGTATTTAGCACTTTGAGCCTCTTTTCTGGTTTGTTTTGGATGAACTAGAGTGGTGGACACAGAAATTTTGACGATGGGTCCTGTCTCGACTTTTTGACTCGTTTAAAATCGCCTTTGGCTGCTTCAGAGTGGCTGGCTACGGGCATGCACGAACATGTCCTTAAAACAACCCTTAACGTTCGTTTTCAAAACTTTGCAACTCACCGAGTGGTTAGTGGTGTTCGTTGATGATTAAAAACAAATATATCGGCGCAATGTATGATTTCAATCCGTGTTATTTGCTATAGTGGAACTATTTTTTCAGATACCTCACAACCGCGTATAAACTTCTGCTCGATATTTGAGTCTGAAGCGCAGTAATATCAACGAGCAATGAGTCCTCCAACAAAAATCAATGGGATTTTACGAAATGCCAAATAAAACACGACAGAAACTGTATTTCGATACGCTGCTTGTTTTGGAACATCAACGAACATCACTAACCACTCGGTGAGTTGCACAGTTTTGAAAACGAAGGTTAAGGGTTGTTTTAAGGACATGTTTGTGCATGCCGTAGCCAGCCACTCTGAAGCGGTCAAAGGCGATTGTAAACGAGTCAAAAAGTCGAGACAGGACCTATTTTTTTACAGTTTATGGACAGGACCCATCGTCAAAATTTCTGTGTCCACCACTCTAGTTCATCCAAAACAAACCAGAAAAGAGACTCAAAGTGCTAAATACCGGTCTTCCAGGTTTGTGGAATTGCAGCACTGGATTTACAAAAATCATTTCACTTTTAAGAAGTGTTTTCTCAACATTGCAACATTGCACATTTAATAAAAAATGATATGGACAAAAAAAAAAAAAAAAAAAAACTTTAATTACAAAAACTTCAAAATTGAAGACTGTCACCTGAGGTTTGCATTGGCGTACTCGTTAATTTGAAAAGTTTCAGTGAGGTCTGTGTCCATCTACATAAAATTATATTGCACTTAATGCTTTTGTTTTGCAAGTTTCTCTTCTTTAGGGGCGAGTTTTTATATAAAAGTATACGATAAAACCAAATCAAATAGTGAGAAATGTAATGTTTGTGTTAGCTAAATGATTTGCTTAACAATAAATCTAAAACAAAAGACAATCTAAAATAAACATAAAACAAGATTAATATAAAAAATAATCATAACTCATTTCTGAACAATAATTACCTTTGACAAATACACAGATTAAACAGAATATTTAAGGTAATTATTACATTGGCATACGTTGCCAGATTTTTTCAACAATACCTTTTTAAGAGATTATATTCAGATCTGAAATGAACATACAATAAGAAAGAGTGAGAGCGCTGTGTTTGAGTCTCCACACACATGTCGAGCACATGCAGAAATAGCTGTAAGGTGTGAGCTGTGACCAATCCTAAACAATAAACCACCAGAACGTTCTAGCGTTCAGCTTTCATAAACCGTCAAGACACAGTCTCTCATTATGCAGCTCTCCACATGAGGAAACCATCCTGAGAAAACCCAGCTCAGCTCATATCTTGAGCGAATGTGTCAGCAAAGCTATAATCACAATGGTGATGCCCTTATAAGGGTACCGAGTGTGTTTGGTTTATGCTTGTCTCCCGGATCCAGCATCCATGTTCTTATTGCATTCCATCATTTTCTCTCCTCTTCTGCCAGCTAGTAATGCCGCCTCAAAGAAGGGATATACACAGGCTAAGAGGAGAGAGGGAGAAACAGACTACTGAGTATCAGTATTAATGAGGGCACATTCAATTATTATTATTAAAACCTGTCAGATTAAAGTAACTTTCAAATAGGAATAGTTCACACACACACACACACACAACACACACACGCACACACACACACACACACACACACACACACACACACACACACACACACACACACACACACACGCACACACACACACACACACACACGCACACACACACACGCACACACGCACACACACACACACACACACACACACACACACACACACACACACACACACACACACACACACACACACACACACACACAAAATTGATTAAATATATATATGGTTTGTTTTTGCCATCAATGGTTATTCACAGGTGTTTATATGAGTACTTGGGATATTATTTTGTTATAATTTTTGTTAACCCACTTTACATTCTTTGGAGAAAAGAAAGCAGTTTAATGTCATAGATGTGGCCTGGCAGTGCTGGGTAGATATACTTACAAATTTTGGTCGGTTACTGATTCCAAATTACATGACACAAATTTTAGTTTGTAGCGTAATCCATTACAGTATATTATACATTTAAGATAATATAATCTGACTACTTTTAGATTTGAATAGGATCTTGACTACACCATATTGATTTAAAAATACAAAGAGAAAGAAAATATTTTCCATTCTTTTTTTCAAAATCATGTAATCAATAAAAAAGTAACTTTAGGCTGATTACAAGTATTTTAAAATGTAATATAATCAAATTACTAAATAAGTACTTATTTTTTGGAATCTGATTATGTAATTTAGATTACATGTAATCTAATCAGCACAGTGCACAGTTGCATAATGGTGCTCACTTAGTAATATTTATATATGATAAAAATATAAAAAATATAAAAAATGCAAACATCAGAGAAGTTAACCATCTACACTACTCATACAATAAAACAGCTGATATTTAAAAAAAAAAAAAAAAACATCCTACATATCAATCTTTATTTTTGA
Source organism: Scardinius erythrophthalmus (assembly GCF_964197995.2). NCBI lineage: Eukaryota > Metazoa > Chordata > Actinopteri > Cypriniformes > Leuciscidae > Scardinius > Scardinius erythrophthalmus. The sequence goes on from NC_138243.1 coordinate 17,197,536, forward strand.
TTTTTATATTTTGTCACAGTGTTTCCAGTGCTCTTCTGAATTCATTGTCTATTGTTTTTGTTAATCTGGTTCTCAAAGAGGCGATTTTACTGTAACACATCACAAGTGCTCTGCCAGATATCTTTCACTGCTATAATAAGTGAGAGCATTTCTCTACTCTCTACTTTGTTTTGAACAAAACTCATAATTGTGTTTGTACAGAGTTATTTTTTGCTGTATACCCTGCCAGACTAGAATCACGTCACTTTTGGGAAATCAGTAACTCTTTCCTGTGTGTCAGCTGAAAACAAGAGGTTGTTTGGCACGCAGTGGCATGAGAAAATGAAATCAAAGCATGCAACATGTCAGTGATTCACACTACATCTCTGAAGTCTTGTGACCATACAGATGGACTTTATTTCCCTGGAGCTGAATCATGCTTTCGCGTCGATGACTATTAGCGGATAAAACTGCCAAGGTGCGTGACTTGCACTTGGATGAAATTACACAGTTCAAAATATTCAAGGTGAAGCCTTTTAGATTGCGTGACTTTAAAAGTGTGCACCCTTTTTTGTCTTTACCTTTCCCAGCAACCTTTACATCCATTTCAGGCTTTTTTTTAAAGCATGATCCAATACCACTCAGTCCTAAGCCCCATTACCCCACCCTATAAACCTCTTGCAGACTTCAGATGAATGAATGGTTTTAGGCAATGTGTTGAACTCCCTATTCAGCCCAACATGGAGTCATTTCTTCCTTTTGTCAGTGTTTATCATATTTGCGAGCTGATCAGGTTGGCAGGGCTCTGGATAAAGTCTCTTGTGACTTCCAGAGCATAATGCTGGGTCTGATCTCTCCAGCAACCTGATCTGCCAGTGATAGTGCACAGGAGGTTTGTCTGGAACCATAGATAGGTCAAATCCAGCACTCTCCAGGGGGAAATCAATTTCTCAAAAGGTCCAAACAGACAAATAAATATGCTGATGGGTAAATAAATCACACACTTCTAAAGAGAAGAACCATTGGTGCCGTAAGGAGGTAAGCATCATCTTGTAAAAATGAGAGGTTTGCAGTTCATCCTTTATGCATGTTCAGGCAACTTCATCTCTCAACACCTTATCCCAGGAGTGCGGGTTATAATAGTGAAGCAGAGGTGGACCAGGTCAATGGCTCCTGTAGAATCATACATCAAAACTCATACACAACAATCATACACTTGCCTTTATAATCATAAATACTGTAGATTAGCATTTACTAAGGAAATAAGGAAAGGAAACTAAGGAAATATTTGCTTTGACATTAGTATGATAATCAGTGCCTCTTGTTCTCTGTCAGCTGTACACAAAATGTAAAATATAGTCACGTAAAACTTTAATAAAGAGTAAAAAATTCACTTTTAACTATGCAAGGAAGAAAATGCCAGTCACATGGTAGAATGGTGTCTGCTTCAGTCTTAAAATTCATAAAAAATAATAGTTTACAAAAACAAACAAACAACACACCAAAGGTAGAAATCAAACAAAGAGTTAGAGTCTATGTGGTTTGGTCTGAATTAATTGCAAAAGTTTAAAGGGGTGGTAATATGCCCTTTTTACAATATGTAAAATATGTTGTCCCCAGAATGTCAAGTTTTAGCTCTAAATACTTTTTGAGGGTCAGTAAAAACGCATCATTTAGTGTGTCCCTTTAAATGCAAATGAATCCTGGCACAGAGGGCGGAGCAACTCCATTACCTCACACAGACAAGCACTAAAATGTCAGAATCTGTTCTGCCTTTTATGTTTAAACTGGAGTCGCACAATTATGGAGAGACTCAAGAAGAAGTGACAACATGTAGAATGCAACAGGACGTTTCTGAATGGTTAGTTGATGAATTTATGTTGCTGATTTAGTTAACTTCAAGTTAATCTTCAAGTCTTTAGTTAGCATATTCTGTCATGATAATCTATAAATCGCGCGTGTGGGAACTGTTGTAAGATGCATAGAGTGGCATGCAATTGCATTTGTGTTACGTACTGTATTGCATATGAAAAGACGAATGTGACAGCTTGAGCAGACTCACAAATGTGCTGTACTACAACAACGCTTCCTCTTCTCAACATAGACTGTGTGTTCCCGGGGGCGGGGTTTATGTAAATTTTAGGGTTAGGGATGTCACTAACCTGGGAGGAATGCCATGTAGTCCCTACCAGCCGTTTGTTGTAGTCCTTAAAAAAATTATTTCTTTAAAAGCAAAAATCTTCCTTTGCTTTGAATTTTGAGCGTTGTAACTTTGCCGATGTTGTTTATGCTCAAACAGCAACATTACGTGTACACTA